>NC_053025.1:367981779-368107938 GCF_003073215.2 Triticum urartu | reverse complement strand
TTGCGAAACACCCATTTGGTACCAATGATGTTGTGGTTGTTGTCGGGCTTCTCAACCAATGTCCAAACTTGGTTTCTCTCAAAGTTGTGTAGCTCTTCATGCATAGCGTTTATCCAATCCGGATCTTCCAATGCTTCTTTGACCTTCATAGGTTCAATGCTAGAGATGAATGAATAGTTTTCACAAAAGTTAGCTAAACAAGTTTTTGAGCGAGTGATTCTCCCGGTTTGTATGTCATTGAAGATTTGCTCGACGGGATGATCTTTGGCGATTCTTGCTCGAACTCGTGAGAGCTTTTGCTTGGGTCTTCGTTGAACATCTTCTTCATCTTGTTCTTCTTCTTGGCCTTCTTCATTGTTGACGTTGTCGTTCTCTTGTCGTGGTGGAGAAGGAGGTTGTAGATGTTCGTCTTGATGCACTTCTTTGTCTTCTTCATCTTGGTGTGTTCCACTTGTGGATGCTTCCGTATCAATTCTTGGTTCACCTTGTTGTGAAGTAGAAGCTTCCACTTGGACGGACGAGGTACTCTCCTTCATCTCCGTTGGACGAATTTTGCCAATGGACAAGTCTTGGATTGCTTCTGAAGGGTCTTTATCTCCTACATCAATTGGCAATTGCTATACTTGCGAGCCATTAGATTCATCAACACTAGTAGAAAAAGGGTCAATCGTGAAGCACATTAGTGCCGGTTTGTATTTGAGCCGGCACTAATGTATACATTAGTGCCGGTTCCAACGGCTAGCCGGGCCGCTTTCATTAGTACCGGTTCGTGGCGAACCTTTAGCACCAGTTCGTGCCACGAACCGGTACTAATGAGAGTGGTGGCAGGATGTTGTCAGAGTGGGGCCCCTCCAGCACCTTTAGTACCGGTTCATGCCACGAACCGGTACTAAAGGTCGTCCTATATAAACCCTTCGTCCACCAGCACTCTGTTCTTCCCCCTTTCCCCTCTCCGGCCCTCTCCTCTGTTCTTCCCTTCTTCCTCTCGAGTTCATCACAAAATTTGCCCAAAATTTTGTCAAGATTTGAAGGCCCTCATCCATTCAAATGATCACAAAGGTTAGCAACTTTGTCCTTTCATCTCTCATTGCTAGATTAGCTCTTGCATTGGTTTATATAGTGATTAATTTGTGAGTTTAGTAATTTGGGAGGATATATATATATGTGCTAGTATTTGATTTATATGCAATTTGAGGTCAAAAATAACACTTAGTTTGCATATGTAGGTGTGGTTTACTTAGTGCCTTCTAAATCTCCATCGTAGCCACCGTCGATCGCCCGCACCGTCCCGTCGCCGGCACCACCTTGTGGTGAGCCTCTTGTTCATGAAATTTTATATAAAAATTGATGTGTGTGATTTGGATATATAGTTACTCGTATAATTATCTTACCCGTACGTTGTTTGTTATACATATAGTGCCATGGTTTTGATATCCGTCCCCATCGGCCCTAGTCCTTGTTATGATTCGGATGTGGTATGTATATTCTCTTTTAAAACTAGTTGCATTTCGTGTTTATGACAAATTATGCCCATCAAGTTGACATAGAAATTTTTTCTAGGAGGTATCTGAACCTGAAATTCCAACCGACCCTATTGCCGAGAGGTTAAATTTAGTTGAAAGAGAAAATGAGTACTTGAAAGAAAAATTGAAAAGAATTGAGGGGGAGAAGATGGAATTGGAGTTGCATGTTGCCGATGTCGTCGATGATCACAAGATCAAGATGGAGAAAATGCGCTTGAAGATTAGAAAGATTAGAAAATATGCCATCGATAGTGAGGCTTGGTATCATTATGCTGTTGGATCCATTGTTACCTTAGTTGCGATCTTGATCGTATTTGTTGTTGCATTTAAATGCTTTAGCTAGAGAGTTATTTGTTTGTTGCATTTAAGTGTTGTATGAACTTTATGTATGAACTTGTATTAATTTGGTCTATTCAGTGTTGTGTAATGAAGATGAGCCGGCAATGGATGTACGATGACCGATGCTCTCCCCAGTTCGTTGAGGGCGTGCGTACTTTTCTGCTTGCGGCTGAGGCAAACAAGTGGGCGGATGGTTTTATGCCTTGTCCATGTGCTCTCTGTAAGAATGGTCACAATTACTCTACGTTAAGAACCATTCACGTCCACCTGTTTAAGACCGGTTTCATGCCCCATTATAATGTTTGGACCAAGCACGGAGAAAGAGGGGTTATGATGGAAGACAATGAAGAAGAAGAGGACGACGACAGCTATCCTGGCCATGGGTTCCCTGAATACGATGATACAACAATGGGGGAAGAAGCTGAGCCGGTAATGCGGGAAGAAGCTGAGCCGGCAATGCGAGAAAAAGCTGAAGAAGAAGCATCAAATGAGCCCATTGATGATCTAGGTCGGGCCATTGCCGATGCAAAGAGAAACTGCGCAAGTGATTTGGAGAAGAAGAAGTTGCAGCGCATGTTAGAGGATCACAAAAAATTGTTGTACCCGAATTGCGTAGGTGACAAGAAAAAGCTGGGCACCACACTGCAATTGCTGCAATGGAAGGCAGAGAATGGTGTATCTGACAAGGGATTTGGAAAGTTGCTGGTAATGATAAAGGATATGCTTTCAAAGGACAACGAATTGCCCGAGAGTACGTACGAAGCAAAGAAGGTTGTCTGCCCTCTAGGGTTAGAGGTGCAGAAGATACATGCATGCCCTAATGATTGCATCCTCTACCGCGGTGAGTACGAGGATTTGAACGCTTGCCCGGTATGTGGTGCATTGCGCTATAAGATCTGCCGCGATGACCCTGGTGATGTCGAGGGCCGGCGCCCCAGGAAGAAGATTCCTGCCAAGGTGATGTGGTATGCTCCTATAATACCACGGTTGAAACGTTTGTTCCAAAACAAAGAGCATGCCAAGGCGATGCGATGGCACAGAGAAGACCGTAAGAAAGACGGAAAGTTGAGAGTACCCGCTGACGGGTCGCAGTGGAGAAAAATCAAAAGAAAGTACGGGAAGGAGTTTGCAGATGACGCAAGGAGCGTATGGTTTGGTCTAAGCGCAGATGGCATTAATCCTTTTGGGGGGCAGAGCAGCAACCATAGCACCTGGCCTGTGACTCTATGTTTGTATAACCTTCCTCCTTGGTTGTGCATGAAGCGGATGTTCATTATGATGCCAGTGCTCATCCAAGGCCCTAAGCAACCCGGCAACGACATTGATGTGTACCTAAGGCCATTAGTTGAAGAACTCTTACAACTGTGGAATGGAACAGGTGTACGTGCGTGGGATGAGCACATGGGGGAAGAATTTGACCTAAAGGCGTTGTTGTTCGTGACCATCAATGATTGGCCTGCTCTCAGTAACCTTTCAGGACAGACAAACAAGGGATACCGCGCATGCACGCACTGTTTGGACGATACCGACAGTATATATTTGGCTAATTGTAAGAAGAATGTGTACCTGGGACATCATCGATTTCTTCCGAGCAGGCATCCCGTAAGAAAGAAAGGCAAGCATTTCAAAGGTGAGGCAGATCACCGGACGAAGCCTCGCCACCGTACTGGTGCTAATGTACATGATATGGTCAAGGATTTGAAGGTGGTCTTTGGAAAGGGTCCTGGTGGACAACCTGTTCCGAATGACGCTGACGGACGCGCACCCATGTGGAAGAAGAAATCTATATTTTGGGACCTGCCCTATTGGAAAGACCTCGAGGTCCGCTCCGCAATCGACGTGATGCACGTGACGAAGAATCTTTGTGTGACCCTGCTTGGCTTCTTGGGCGTGTACGGGAAGACAAAAGATACACCTGAGGCACGGGAGGACCAGCAACGTATGCATGGAAAAGACGGCATACATCAGGGTCATGCAAGCTACGCTCTTACCAAAGAAGAGAAGGAAATCTTCTTTCAATGCCTGATCAGTATTAAGGTACCGTCTGGCTTCTCGTCGAATATAAAGGGAATAATAAACATGGCAGAGAAAAAGTTCCAGAACCTGAAGTCTCATGACTGCCACGTGATTATGACGCAACTGCTTCCGGTTGCATTGAGGGGGCTTCTACCGGAAAACATTCGATTAGCCATTGTGAAGCTATGTGCATTTCTCAATGCAATCTCTCAGAAGGTAATCGATCCAGAAATCATACCAAGGTTACAGAATGATTTGGTGCAATGTCTTGTCAGTTTCGAGTTGGTGTTCCCACCATCCTTCTTCAACATCATGACGCACGTCCTAGTTCACCTATGCGAAGAGATTAACGTTTTGGGTCCTGTATTTATACACAATATGTTCCCCTTTGAGAGGTTCATGGGAGTCTTAAAGAAATATGTTCATAATCGTGCTAGGCCAGAAGGAAGCATCTCCAAGGGCCGTCAAAATGAGGAGGTCATTGAGTTTTGTATTGACTTTATTCCTGACCTTAAGCCGATTGGTGTTCCTGAATCGCGGCATAAGGGCAGACTGGATGGAAAAGGCACGCTAGGAGGGGAACAAATAATATGTATGGACGGACATTCTCTCACTGAAGCACACTACACAGTTCTACAGAATTCCGCCTTGGTGGCTCCGTATATGGATGAACACAAGAATTTGCTACGCTCCAAACACCCGGAGCGGTCTGATGACTGGATTACACGTGAACAAACCAGGAGTTTCGCCAGTTGGTTGCAAGCACGTACCATGCATGACACCTCTATTGAAGATGACCTGTACTTGCTGTCCCAGTTACCATCTTCGAATATAATGACTTTCAAAGGGTACGAGATAAATGGTAATACATTTTACACGATCGCCCAAGATAAGAAGAGCACCAACCAAAACAGTGGTGTCCGCTTTGATGCAGAAACCAAGACGGGAAAGGAAACATATTATGGTTATATACAGGACATATGGGAACTTGACTATCGACGTGGTTTGAAGGTCCCTTTGTTTCGGTGCAAATGGGTCAATATGACACGAGGCGGGGTAACGGAAGACCCGCAGTACGGAATGACATAAGTGGATCTCAACAATCTTGCGTATGCAGACGAACCATTCGTCCTAGCCAATGATGTGGCACAGGTTTTCTATGTGAAGGACATGTCTACCAAGCCAAGAAAAAGAAAAGATAAGGAAGCGAATGCATCGTACGATGTGTCAAAGCGGCACATAGTTCTTTCTGGGAAGAGAAACATCATGGGAGTGGATGACAAGACAGACAAGTCAGAAGATTATGAAAAGTTTGATGAAATTGCTCCATTCACAGTGAATATTGACCCGAGCATCCCGTTAAATGATGAAGATTTTCCATGGCTACGACGCAAAGGGACACACGCAAAGAAAAAGTTTCACACCCAAAGATCTGGGATGTGATCGGCTTAGCTATCATCACTTTCTTCTGTGTTTCACACCCAGGAGGGAATCTCTGTAGTAGTTAGGGTAGCTAGTTATGTGTTTTGGCATTTGAAACGCGAAGAAATTTTATGTGCAAGCAAATTCTTTCATGCATTTATTGATTTTTTCAGCTAAATGACCCTGAAATTGAAAAGCATTTCAAATGAACTCAGAAAAGGATGAAAGTTGGCATAGTATCATAATTTCACCCACATAGCATGTGCAAAAAAGTAGAGAGGGTTACCGCAAAAACTGGATACACTTCGTGTACAAAATGGACAATCTGTTTCGAAGTATCAGGGTTTCGGACGAAAACTCATCCGTTACAAAGGCATTTCATTTTTAAATAACTTAAGCATTACCAAATTGAATATAATGATAAAACACACTAATATTAAACATAAGAAAAAAGAATCACTGGAAAATGTATTTTTAAAGTTAAGTTATTCACAAACTAGTGATTCACACAAATTTCAAATAATTCAAAATTTAAACTATTCAAATTTAAAAACTACCGACACTAACTGAAAGTTTCTAAAAACTATCAAAAATATTCACAAAGAAACTCTAAATACAGCAAAAAACAACTAAAAATAAATAAATCAAAATAAATAACGCAGAAAAGAAAAAACTAAATGAAAAAAGCCCACCTACCGGGCCACAGCGGCCTGCATACGACTAGAAACCCAACCTGTTGTTGGGCCAGGATGCAGGCCCGCAAGCCCAATAGGCCCCACAGGGCAGAGTAGCAGAGGTAGGCCCAGAAGGCCTGCTTTAGAGAGGAGCTCGAGACAGCAGCGGTGGCGCGGCTTATAAGCAGGTGTGAGCGCCCTTCGGCTAGCGAGGTGGGACTAAACTTCTGCGCCCCTCGCCTGGCAGCGCACCCCCTTTAGTACCAGGTCGTGGCACCAACCGGTACTAAACGGGGGGCCTTTAGTACCGGTTGGAGCCAGGAACCGGTACTAAAGGGGGGTGCTCCCCCCCCCCCCCCGCTTGGCCTGGCCAAAACAGGCCTTTAGTACCGGTTGGTGGCTCCAACCGGTACTAAAGGTGTCCCCTATATAAGAAACACTTCGAAAATTTTCAGTTTATCATCTCCCACTTCTCTCTGCCGCCGCTCCGTCCCGCGCCGTCGCCGCCCCCGTCGCGCCGTCCCCGTCGACTCCGCGACGCCCCCGTCCTCGTCGCGTCGTCCCCGTCGACTCCGCGGCACCCCCGTCGCCGTCTCGGTCGCCGATCCCCTCGCTTCGCCGTCGCCGTCGCCTTTGGATCGACCTTGCCCTCGCCGTCGTCGTCGCCTCGACCTTGCCCGCGCGCGCTGTGAGTCCCTCCCCCGGCCCCTCTCCTCCCTCCAATCGATCGTAGCGCACACCGGCGCCGGCGCCGGCGCCGACCGTAGCGCACACACACGCGCGCGCACCCACACACTACATGCACACACACACACACACTACACACACACTAGACGCGCACACACACACAATTTTTCTGTTTTTAGCTTTTAGTTTTTTCTGTTTTTCTGTTTTTCATACAAAGTTTTAGATGAATTAATTAATTAGATTAGATTAATGTCAAATAGTATGTAGAAATGTTAGTTATAATATATATAATGTCAAATGTTATAGAAATGTTAGAAATTTTGGAAATGTTAGTTTTAGCTAGCTAGATGAATTAGATTAATTTCAAATTGTTAGACGATGATCGATGTTTTTTTAGTTTCTTATATTTTTAGTTATAAAATTTAGAATTTGCATATATGAAATCATCACAATCCATCATTTAAAAAATGTTACTTTACTTTTGCGGCATATAGTATTTTGTTGTCGACGATGCCCGGCCCGCATCCTCGCCGTCGACACGTCCGCGACGACGTCCTGCTTCAGAGGACCCATGTCCGGGACTGGGCTCCGCCGGGCTGGCACTGGGAGGTGCTACCTTCAGGGGCGCGACGCTTGGTGAGGAACCCGGCCCCGGGTCCCGTCGTCACCCCTCATCTCCTTTGGTGGCATTCACGTGGGCCACTTTCGGTGCGGAGGGAGCCGGCCCCGCCGGAGGTGGTACGTCGCCGTGTCAGGGAGGAGGACGAGCACGTCCATCGCTACATGGCTGCTATGGACGTCAGGTTCTCCAATACCTGGCAGGTTCTTTGGGGTGATCACCCAAGCTATGATCCAGTGATGGTTCCTTCTCTTTGGGTGTCCACCGCCCGCATCTCAGGAACCGCGAGTGGCCTAGATTACTGTGTACTATTCGATCTTTATTAGCTTGCTAGCTAGCTAGCTAGTGATGTATTCAATATTATATCTATTATTCGAGATGATGTATTCGAGATTATATCTATTATTCGAGACGATGTATTCGAGATTATATCTATTATTCAAGATTATACTAAATTGTTTTATATTTCTTTTGGCATAGTTAAATAAAAGCTATGGCGGACAATACCGACAGAGAGAGAGAACAGACCATGCTCGATATCATACGCGGGCCAGATGATGATCAGAATGAAGAAGATTTTGACGGCTCCGAATTTCTAAACAACACCGGAGAGGGTGATATGATATTCGATCGCGACGACCGAGAAGATGAAGTCATGAACTACGACAAAGAACATGTTGATCCTGAAACAACAAACACCGGCGAGGTATATATATTTATATAAGCAGGAATCTGGTGATCATCGCATGTTTTAAATGAGTTGAAGATATATTAACGAATCGATCTTTCTTCTTTCAGCCATCCGGATCGAGCAAATCTTCAGGCAAAAGGACGAAACGAGGCCTGAACAAAAAGTTGAAGGAGGGCGTAAAGTACAATATCGAGGCAATCAGACCTAATGGCGAACCATTAGTGCCTAAGAAGATTGCAGACAAGTTCGTTCGTCAGTGCGGAGTTATTGTGAAGGACCAACTCCTGATCTCCCTTCAAGAATGGAGAAAGCCAGCAAATCCACGTCCAGATGTTACTTTTGTCGACGAGAAGCAAAAAAATCTGCTTTGGGATACTCTCATGGAACATTTCACCTTACCAGATAATTTCACAGAAGCAGACGTGCGGAAAGTCAAGGACGCTGCTTTTAGGAAGATGGCGGTTGCATTCAAGAACCACAAGAGAATGACGTGGGAGAAGTACGTCAAGGGAGGAAGGAAGACTCCAGTATTCGAGGGGATACTAGAGAATCAAAGTGCTCATTGGGACGATTTCGTGAAATTCAAGGATTCAGAATTAGCTAAGGAACGGTCGAGAATAAACAAGAAGAATTCCGAAAAAAAGGATAAGTTCCATAAGCTGGGGCCAGGTGGCTACGCGGTGGCAATGCCTAAGTGGGATAAGTCTGAGAAAGAGATGGAGGATCCAGGTGTCACTCCGGTTAGTAAGAGCTGGCCCCCCAGGTGCAGGACTTGGTTCTATGCGCATGGGGGGGAGTTGGACCCGAAGACAGGCAATGTTTCGACGAAGGCATGTCTGAACGGAGCCGACGATGCGCTACTTGTTGCAATAGAAGAGGCTCGATCGGGGGTGTTCCAGCCCAACAGAGAGAACGACGAGCTTACGCGTGCCCTGGGAAATCCTGAACACCCGGGAAGAACATGAGGCAAGGGCGCTATTCCGTGGTATGAGGGGTTTTCGGACTGGAACGCCGACTACAGAACCCGTGCGAGAAAGAAGATTGCGGAGGAGAAGAAGAGGAAGATGGAGGAGGAGCAAAGGAAGCTCGACTATGAACGCCTTCAAGGCCTAGAAGCAAGTCAAGTGGAATTGGCAGCTAAATTCCAGTGGTAGCAGGAGCAGATCGACTCACTTAGCCAGCAAAGGGGGTCTCAGCAGCTGCAGTAGCTAGCGGATGATCCAGCATTGGATACCACCGCCCCATCCATGCCGAGAAGCAGCGTGGGTTCCGCCCCGGGCGACGCAGTAGTGCTGGATAGATACCCCATGGATGACATCACGGAGAACACTAACTGCAAGCTACACTTCAAAATGAAGAACATATCCATGAAGGTGGCGGACGCCGTTGCTTTTTCAAATTCCCCCGAGGCAACCTTCCATTGCATCCCGATTCCAGCGGGCTATGCTCGTGTCTTGGTTGATGAGGTGGTGGACCAATATTCGGGGCTAGAGCTTGACATTCCTGGAGGTGATGAGGAGCACACACTCGGAGATGCCAAACATCGTATCATCCTATGGAGAAAGGATTGCATCATTTTTCGAAGGCCACCGACACCGCGTCACCCGACTCCTCGTCGAAGTCCGCCACCGAGTCAGCAGACTCCCGCTCCTCCAAGTCCACCAACGCGTGAGGCCACTCCTCCTCCTCCAAGTCCGGCAAAGTGTCAAGCCACTCCCCGAAGTAGACTTTCTATCAACCTTGTCTCTGGCATAATCCGAGTCAGAATAGCCAACAAGATCAAAAGAAGACCTCTTAGGATACCAAATGCCAAAGTTTGGTGTATGAATTAAGTATCTCACTATCCTTTTCACGGCCTTAAGATGACATTCTTTAGGAGCAGCTTGATATCGTTCACACATGCACACACTTAGCATAATATCGGGACGTGAAGCACATAGATATAGCAATGAACCAATCATAGAGCGATAAACCTTTTGATCAACCGGTTCACCATCTTTGGTCAAATCATTATGTCCACTCGTAGGCATGGGTGTTGACATACCTTTGCATTCTTGCATATTGAACTTCTTGAATAAGTCCTTGGTGTACTTCGTTTGAGAGACAAATGTACCTTCCTTAGTTTGCTTGATTTGCAAACCAAGAAAGAATTTGAGTTCACTCATCATAGACATCTCAAACTTCTCTGACATTAGCTTTCCAAACTTTTCACTAAAGAGAGGGTTAGTTGAACCAAATATGATATCATCAACATAAATTTGGCATACAAATAGTTCTCCATTAACCCTTTTAGTAAAAAGAGTAGAATCAATTTTACCAATTCCAAAACCACTTGCAAAAAGGAACTTGGTCAAGCATTTATACCATGCTCTAGGAGCTTGTTTAAGACCATAAAGAGCTTTGTGAAGTTTGTAAACATGATTTGGTTTCTTAGGATTGATAAAGCCGGGAGGTTGTTTGACATAAACTTCCTCCTCTATTTCACCATTTAGAAAAGCACTTTTAATGTCCATTTGGTACAAGGTGATATTATGGTGATTAGCATAAGCAAGTAAGATGCGAATGGACTCAAGTCTAGCAACGGGAGCATATGTCTCACCATAGTCCATACCTCCCACTTGTGTGTACCCTTGGGCGACGAGACGTGCTTTGTTGCGAACCACTTGTCCATCTTCATCTTGCTTGTTGCGAAACACCCATTTGGTACCAATGATGTTGTGGTTGTTGTCGGGCTTCTCAACCAATGTCCAAACTTGGTTTCTCTCAAAGTTGTGTAGCTCTTCATGCATAGCGTTTATCCAATCCGGATCTTCCAATGCTTCTTCGACCTTCATAGGTTCAATGCTAGAGATGAATGAATAGTTTTCACAAAAGTTAGCTAAACGAGTTTTTGAGCGAGTGATTCTCCCGGTTTGTAAGTCATTAAAGATTTGCTCGACGGGATGATCTTTGGAGATTCTTGCTCGAACTCATGAGAGCTTTTGCTTGGGTCTTCGTTGAACATCTTCTTCATCTTGTTCTTCTTCTTGGCCTTCTTCATTGTTGACGTTGTCGTTCTCTTGTCGTGGTGGAGAAGGAGGTTGTTGATGTTCGTCTTGATGCACTTCTTTGTCTTCTTCATCTTGGTGTGTTCCACTTGTGGATGCTTCCGTATCAATTCTTGGTTCACCTTGTTGTGAAGTAGAAGCTTCCACTTGGACGGACGAGGTACTCTCCTTCACCTCCGTTGGACGAATTTTGCCAATGGACAAGTCTTGGATTGCTTCTGAAGGGTCTTTTTCTCCTACATCAATTGGCAATTGCTCTACTTGCGAGCCATTAGATTCATCAAACTTCACATCTACCGTCTCTTCAACCTTTTGGGTGAAATTGTTGTAGACGCGGTAAGTGTGAGAGTTTGAGCCATAACCAAGTAGGAAACCTTCATGAGATTTAGGAGCAAACTTTGAATGACGATGCTTATCAAGAATGTAGCACTTTGAGCCGAATACTCGAAAGTATCCAACTTGGGGTTTGTTACCGGTGAGGAGCTCGTATGCCGTCTTGCCGAGTCGCTTGTGAAGGTACAAGCGATTTGTTGCGTGACAAGCTGTCTCAACCGCTTCTGCCCAAAAGTGCTTCGGCGTCTTGTATTCATCAAGCATCGTTCTTGCCATTTCGATGAGCGTCCGGTTCTTCCTCTCAACAACTCCATTTTGTTGAGGTGTGTACGTAGCCGAGAACTCGTGTGAAATCCCTTCTTCGTCAAGAAAGGTGTCCACATTTGCGTTCTTGAACTCCGTTCCATTGTCACTCCGAACCTTCTTGATCTTCACGTCAAACTGATTTTGGGCCTTCCTAGCAAAGTTTTTGAAGATCTTCTGGACCTGCGACTTGTCATTAAGAAAGAACACCCACTAAATCTTGAAAAATCATCAACTATAACTAGACCAAAAGAATTTCCACCGAGACTCTTGTAGGCGTTGGGACCAAAAAGATCCATATGAAGTAGCTCGAGTGGCCTCCTTGTGGTCATGATGTTCTTCACGGGATGCCTTCCTCCAACCTGTTTACCTGCTTGACAAGCACTGCAAAGTCTATCCTTATCAAATATAACATCGTTAACTCCAAGGATATGATTTCCTTTAATAAGCTTGTCAAGGTTTCTCATGCCAACGTGTCCTAGTCGTCTATGCCACAACCAACCTTTTGAGGATTTAGCAATAAAGCAAGTTTTAGGTTGTTCCTTTTTAGAGAAATCGACAATGTAAAGATCACCTCTACGCATACTGGTAAAGACCATTTTATGATTGTCTCGACGAAACACTTGGTAATCTACCTCAGTAAATCAGCAAGTCTAGATACTGAAAGTAAGTTGTAGCCGAGAGATTCAACGAGCATGACATTTTGAATGGAACTATCATGTGAGATGGCCACCTTACCAAGGCCAACCACTTTACCCTTTGAATTATCACCAAAGGTGACATATTTTCGAGGGCCGTCATTTTCAGCAAGCTCACGGAACATCTCTTCATCTCCGGTCATATGATCAGTACATCCACTATCAAGAACCCATTCCTTTCCTCCTGACGCATATCCCCGAAGATTTGCCGTAAGACCAAAGTGTCTCATTGCATCATCAAGATCAAAGTCACTATCATCATCATCATCATAGTATCCATGTTCACCATGATCTTGTGACTCATCATTTCCTAGAGAGGGTAATTCATTAGATAAATGATCATCAAAGTGGTCACTTTTATGAATTCTTATAGCTTCGGATATAATATCACTAATGATTCCAACATCTCCTTTAGCTCGCTTGAGATTGGCAAGCTCAAATAGACAATCACCAAAACTAGGATCACTAGAGTTCATCTTACTCAAGGCAATAGATTTACGGAGAATTTCATCCAAAATTTTCAAGGAATGGTCGGGAAATCGTTCCTCAAGAAATTTCCATATAGTATAGGCACAATTAAGAGTAGGCAAACTAGCAATCAAATTTTTGGGCAATCCTCTAATGATGAGCTCGATAGTTCTAAGATTGTGAATCATGTCAATATCTTCATCTAGGGTAGGATGCAAGGGATCAATATGAGGTGCACAAGGGTTAGCAATATACTTGTTCAAATGATATTGGTTGAAGATTACAAGCATCTCATTTTTCCACTCATGAAAATATTCTCCATCAAGAATAGGCACTCTATGTCTAAGACTCCGTAAAGTAGACACATCCATCTTCCTCCAATGGTGATTAAACCAAGGCAATGGAGACCAAAGCTCTGATACCACTTGTAGGATCTAGAAGTAGGTGTGTCTAGAAGGGGGGTGTAACACCCTCGATGCGACTATATCTCCCACGTGTCGAGGCACGACTTAGAGGCATAATCGCATTGAAGGCATATGTCGCAAGTGAGGTAATCTTCACACAACCCATGTAATATAATAAGGAAAGAGATACATAGTTGGCTTACAATCGCCACTTCACACAATTACATGAATAAAGCAATACATCATCCAAATACAATCAAGGTCCGACTACGGAACCAAAATAAAAGAAGAACCCCAAATGCGACACGGTCCCCGACCGACCCCAACTGGGCTCCACTACTGATCAGCTAGAACGAAACAACACAAAGGACAAGATCTTCATCGAGCTCCTCCTGAGCTTGGTTGCGTCATCCGCACGGTAACCTCGGCACCTGCAAGCTGGTTTTTGGAAGTATCTGTGAGCCACAGGGACTCAGCAATCTCTCACCCTCGCGATCAAGACTATTTAAGCTTATGGGTAAGGTAAAGGTATGAGGTGGAGTTGCAACAAGCGACTAGCATATATGGTGGCTAACCTATTCGCAAAAGAGAGCGAGAAGAGAAGGCAAAGCACGGTCGATAAAAGTATGATCAAGAAGTGATCCTGGACTACCTACGTCAAGCATAACTCCAACAACCGTGTTCACTTCCCGGACTCCGCCGGAAAGAGACCATCACGGTTACACACGCAGTTGATACATTTTAATTAAGGTCAACTTCAGGTTTTCTACAACCGGACATTAACAAATTCCCATCTGCCCATAACCGCGGGCACGGCTTTCGAAAGTTCAATCCCTGCAGGGGTGTCCCAACTTAGCCCATCACAAGCTCTCACGGTCAACGAAGGAATAGACCTCCTCCCGAGACATTCCGATCAGACTCGGTATCCCGGTACAACAAGACATTTCGACAGGGTAAAACTAAACCAGCAACACCGCCCGAATGTGCCGACAAATCCCGATAGGAGCTGCACATATCTCTTTCTTAGGGCACACCGGATCGTCCAGACTTCCGGTAGGCCAGCCCAGAGTTGCCCCTGGTGGCCACCGGCGGCTGACAAGTTGGACCAACATTCAGAGGAGCACTGGCCCGGGGGTTTAAATAAAGATGACCCTTGAGCCGAACGACTCAAGGGAAAGAAAAGGCTAGGTGGCAAATGGTAAAACCAATGTTGGGCATTGCTGGAAGAGCTTTACTTAAGACGAACTGTCAAGGGGTTCCCATAATAGCCCAACCGCGTAAGGAACGCAAAATCCGGGAACATAACACCGATATGACGGAAACTAGGGCGGCAAGAGTGGAACAAAACACCAGGCATAAGGCCGAGCCTTCCACCCTTTACCCAGTATATAGATGCATTAATTAAATAAGATATATAGTGATATCCCAACAAGTAAACATGTTCCAATAAAGAACGGTATCTCCATGTTCCAACAAGGAACAAAGTTCAATCTTCACCTGGAACTAACAATGCTATAAGAGGGGCTGAGCAAAGCGGTAACATAGCCAATCAACGGTTTGCTAGGACAAGGTGGATTAGAGGCTTGGTTCAACAATATGGGAGGCATGATAAGCAAGTGGTAGGTATCGCAGCATAGGCATAGCAAAAGAGCGAGCATCTAGCAAAGCAAAGATAGTAGTGATTTCGAGGGTATGATCATCTTGCCTGAAATCCCTCAAGGAAGAAGAACGAGTCCATGAA
Source organism: Triticum urartu (assembly GCF_003073215.2). NCBI lineage: Eukaryota > Viridiplantae > Streptophyta > Magnoliopsida > Poales > Poaceae > Triticum > Triticum urartu. Next base: position 368,092,973 of record NC_053025.1, on the reverse strand, counting down.
GAAGATAAACGGACGTAGTCGAACAGATCCTCACAAACACGACGTTATCGGAATTAACCCAAAGAAGCAACACCGGAAAGAAAGCAAACAATATAGTAAAACAACCATCACATAATCATGGCACGATGCGCAATCAAGTATGATGCATGTCTGGTTTAAAGAGGCATGGCATGGCAAAGTGCACAAGCAATTCTACAAATTAAGTGGAGATCAATATGCAACGAGTTGCATATTGACGAAACACCACAACAAGTTATTTAGTTCGATCTCGTTTAAGTACCCAACAAAATTAAATGTTGATTAACATGGCAAGAGGTGAAGCATAAGTAAACTAAACATTTAGGCAAGTTTAAATGGGGCCAAAACAACAAACAACAATTTCGGTAAAACCCCATATGCATTAGTAATTTAATGCAAACAACAATTTTAACCAATCTTGAAGTTGTTATCATGATGCGGATGACATGTGCAAGTTTATGCAATTTTTATTAAAAGTTTGACAAGAGCATTAAGAAGCATTTGGTCGTCATGGCGGAACAAAAAGGGTGCCACGGCAATTACAACGGAAATGGTGCCACGGCAACATTCCGGGTGATCCGACAACTCATTGAGATGTCGGTGCAAGAGAAAATGTGGATGAACGGATCATGCGAGGATGGTGGGGTGATCCCGGATACCGGGTTTTCCCATGGGTCGACGGCAAGGCAACCGAGGAGGAACGAGCAATGACAACTCGGACACGGTTCGAACATGAGCATCTCAAACATCGCAAGCATTCGTTTCACGGACGTCGTCTCGGGTTATACCTTCGAGGTGTGCAAACGGGACGGTTCTCGTTCGGTGCCAAGTAGAGGAAGTAGATGTTCTCGCGATCACGGCGACGGTAGAGGAAGTAGTGGTACACGTCTCGAAGAAGGACTTGACGCATTCTATGTTTCCGAGGGGACGGTAGGGGAACTTGGCGTTAGTGCTACACGGGTCTTCGGTGACGATCGATGTACATGGCAAATGTAGGGGTACTATGCGTCGGTCGTCGTGGTACTTGGTGATAGTAGTGGTACAAGGGTTGTAGCCGGCCTTGGCGGTCCATGTAGTCGAACTTGGTGCATCTGAATGGTACTTGGTGAATCCCCGTAGTCGAACTTGGTGGCCTTGACGAACCGAAGTGGTAGTACGCAAAAAAAACACCGTAACGGTAGTCCTCGGAGATGTAGTTTCATGTACAGAACTTGACAGGTCAGGAGATCTCGGGAAGGAAGGAGCTCGGTTCATGCCAAGGTCGCGGAGGGGCCAGCCATGGCGTTCCTGATAGGCGGGCGAGGCAGCGTAGACTTCTGGAGGACCACGGGCGCGCGAGGAGGCAAGATGGTGTGGCGGCAGCGCAGGAACGGCGGCTCCGGCGTGGGGCTGCCGGGATCTCGTCGGAGACATGGCCAGAGGCGGGTGGCGCGGCTTCCTGAGGAGCCTAGGACGGCCATGTAGTAGAGGGAGGCGCGGGCAGGAGGAGGCGCTGAGGCAGAGGGGTGAGGGGACGGCCATGGCGGCGCTGGTCGCCGGTATCAGGCTGCATGGCCTGCGGGCAGGCAGCGAGGGCGAGGAGGCAGTCCCAGACGCGTGGAAGGGCAGCAAGGCGCCGGGTCGTGCGCGGGTGGCCTTCCTGATGGAGCTCGGCGGCGGTGAAGTCATGGGACGTGCGGCGGCGAGGGTGCGCAGCCATGGGGATCGGGATCCCCCTCCTGGTCACGCTGAGAGGGAGGGAGGAAGCGAGAGGAGGGAGGAGCGAGAGGAAGAGGGAGGTTGGCGGCGCTGGTGGGAGAAGGAGGCGGGGCATCGAGGGAGAGATGCGGTGCGAGCGAGGGAAGGTTGGGATCGAGCGCTCGGCTCTCCTGGCGGCGCAAGCGGGGAGACAAGGAGGAGGGGATCGAGGGAGAGGGTCCGTTGGACTAGGGTTAACTGGGGAATAGAAGGGCCAAAAAGGCCGGCCCAGTGGGGAGGGCGCCGGCTGGGCATGAGGAGAGCAAGGCTGCAAGGCTGGGGTGGTCTCTCTTTCCCTCTCACTCTAAAGAAAAGAAAAAAAACAAAACAAAGATAAGAAAGAGATGAAAAAAGGAGGTTAGGAAAAGAAGTGGCACACGCGGATAATTTTTCTGGACTCGCAAAAATGAGCTTGATCCAAGAAAATAGAAGTGAGCGTGTGCGTGAAGATTGGATTCGAACTTGTTTGAATTTAAATCCAAATGAGTTTGAATAAGAAGTGGGTATTCGGTAGGTCCAAAAAATATTGAGAATTTAGGAGGAGCCTCGATAAATGGGAAAAGAATTGTTGGCAAAGATTGGAGGTGCAACTTGAAGCATAATAGACATGGAGTTAAAATTGCAAGTGTGTTATGGTGATTCCAAAGTTAATGGAATATTTTATAGCATCTCCCTAAAAATAGTAGGAGACTTAGAATATGTTTTAAAGAGAAGTCACCATGTGCATTTCCCTCAATTAAATGGATCGAAGATCCATACGGTTTATTTAGTTGAGTTTTAAAGAAGAGGTGCAAGAAGACATGATGCAATGCACATGATGCCATGATGAATGCAACAAGCGAAACAAAACACACGACGAAACCCGGAAAACATGGAAGGCACCTGAAGCTCCGGTCTTGGGGCGTTACAACACTCCACGACTACGAGAGGATCTCGTCCCGAGATCTAGAATGGCACCGGAGGGACAAACGGAAGAGAAAGAGAAGAGGTAAAACTAAGTTGCTTCTTTGACAAACGAGTGAGACCAAAGAAACTTGAAAAGGTTAAGCCATATCGAGAAAAGAATACAACGGAGATAAATGAAGTTGAAGGCACTCCGGTAGGGAAGCGGAATAAGGAATTACAAATTCGGACAGCACTTCGGATGAAAAGAGATGAAAGACTAGATAAAATGAAAGAGCTTGAGCAAAGGGGCACAACCAAGGTTGTTAGAACCGCGATTCTGTTATACGATTCTACGACTTTACGATCCAAACTAACTCCTCTGATTCTATGATTTTAGTTCATAGAATCTACGTTTTTACGATCCTAATAGTGAAGATTCTACGATTTGCGATCCTACCATCAAAGCTCCGATCCGATTCAAAATCGCGATTCTGACAACCTTGGGCACAACACTCCGGTTAAGATGATAAACATGATGAGGACGAGAAAAGGTTTGAAAAGAGCAGCAACACAATTCCTCCGGGAGAGAGTAATAGAAGATAGATGATTAAAATAAAGAATGGAGAAGAAAATGCCAACTTCTGTCACAAAGAGTTTGAAAAGGCATCCTTAGGATAAGGGTCGAATGGAGTTGTTGGAAACACAACAACGAAAAGATAAGCTTGATATGGTCTTGTGGAATACATCTCAAATTATGAGGTGACCACCTGGCACTCACGGGAAAAGAATTGGATTGATAAGAACAAAGAGACGAGAAACTTATTTCACCGGGAGGATAGATGAATAACTTGGGTCATTTATAAACACCATAGATAGCGACAGTCCTTAGGGATGGCTTTAGGTGAAATATAACCCAAGATAACTCCAATGACGAGATTGATGGATTTAAAATACCTCATTCTTAATAATATGTGAATCATGAAACATGAACTCAAATTATCAAGAATGACATAATACCACCTCTGATAATATGGTAGAAAGAATTTGCACTCCGGATAGCAAGATGAAGAATGCTTGAACTCCTCTGAAAAGAATCTCGATGAACGCTTCGAGAAGGAAATAATCTTTGATGAACCCTCAAGTATAGCCTCCATGAAGAAACTCCGGTAAAAGAATGGTCAGACGAATGGAAAGAAAAGTTGAAAACACAGGATGAACCCTTGCAATGATTAGACGGATCTTCGTGACGATATAGTTGAGAGGGCTTGGAACTCCGGAAAAAGATAAGATGAACAATTGGGATCAAGAATTTAGATGAGCCTCCGGAATCAAGAATAGATCACTTGGATGAAACAAGAATAAGAATTATGTTATGCGTATCCTTCACCAATTAAATTGATGACACTCAACGGATTTGGCATACTACTTATCCTCGTAGAAAGATTAAAAGAGATATAGCGCGAACTTGAGAAGGTCTTCAACGATCCACCGGTAGAGTCGAAACAACGAATGAATTGATATGATAACGAAAGAAGAGGAATCTTGTACGAACCACCGTAAGAATTGGTTATGAACAAAGTAAAGATAAAGAAACACCGGGAAGAATTAGAAAATGGACGAAGATGCTTGAGAGAATTTAGATACAATTTAATATAATAGATCATGGACCGATTAGAGATCACTTGAACGCTGCACGGGTAAGATCGGAGAATGATAACTGAAAGCTGAGAATGAATAAACCTGACTTGATGGACTCCGGATAACAAACTGAGAAGACTCTTAAATTACTCCGGAAGGGTGAAAAGAGTTCTCACGATGAAAATAATTACGAGAGGATGGCAACAAGCTAGAATCACGAATCTTGAAGAGAATGGAGCAAGATTAAAGAGAAACTCTTCTTCGATCTTCAAATGACAACGAGAAACACCACCGTGAATTGTTGAGGCACTCTGGAATAAAAAAATGGAAAAGTTGAGCCAATGATAAAAAGAATTTGAAAGATTTTAGAGGAGGACATTTGACTGATGGCAATTCATTCTTACGTCAAACTTCGAAAAGAATTTTAAGGATATCTCCGGGAGAATTAGAAGAGTCAGGTAAGGTCCTGGGAAAAGACCTGTGGGTTAAGGCCCACTCAAAAGAAACACCGTAGAATGATTTAAAAGAGGGAATGCACCGGTTGAATTAAATGGCTAGAATGAAATAACAACCTCGAAAGAGCTTGAAAGGATTACGAAAGCAGAGTGGAAACACAAATCTTGAACACTCCGGAACAATAGAATAGCAAGCGGGGAAGTTTAAGAGGTGCACCGGCATGAAAAGACATTTGAAACGAGGAAAAAGGGATATGAGATGAACACCGAAAGCTTGATTTGAATCCACCGGAGAAGAAAACGAGTGAAGAGTGACGAACTAGTATAACATCTTCATGGAAACCACTGGGTAAGAACATGAAGGAAAAGAATGGAGAGACTTCACATGAATAAAAAGATACTTGATTAAGAGATCTGAATCCTTGGAGAAAAACAAAGGGAGGGAGGGTGGGAAAACAAAGGCAGCTTGGGACAGATAAAATGAGCACCGTTGATAAGAACTGATAATTGGTCTTGCAGATGATGAAATGATCGAATCCACTAGAAGAGAAAACACACCGGTTGAAAAAGAATTAACATGACAATCCCGATTGTCAAGAAGGATTAGTATTCATATCGGAGTATGAGAACACCATTTGGGGAAGGTATGGAATCAACATTTGCCTTCGAAGCAACTCAAATACCACAACTCAAAACAAAACAAAGGATTGGCTTGCAGAATAAGCCGGAACAAACATATGATAGAGATTTCGTCCGAAGTTTTCGTGGTGGGGCCTACACGGGCTCGATCGTACAGCACCATCATGTACAAGGAAGTGCACATGACATACGAAGCGTCCCCGAGTCGGCAAAGCCAAGGACTCTTTAAGACACAACGAGACCACTGTAAAACCAACCGTGAATAGGCGGACCACTAGATGTCGAACCCCAATTTCATATCATACATCTGTCGGAAAGATATCCTAAGAGCTACTTGAATTCCCACCTATGAAACTCCCGAACCTTTCCGGTTATGCAATCATGTGTTGGGGATACAAGGGAAGCATAATATCTCGCCCAAAAACTAGCAAATCCTACATCCAGCTGTATCCATCCTTCAACACATAACCAAGAAACCTTCGGAAATCATCTACCTCAACCTTCAAAAAGCATCCGTTATACAAGTTATGGCGATACTCCCGAACTCCCGCCCCAGTACTGGGTGGCGTCGAGGTTATCTCACCAACGAACTGCATAAAAGAGATTTTCGATGTCGGCGTACTAAACTCAGGTATTCCAGAACTGCAACGATAAAATTATGACGACAACACCTCAGACCTCAAGTCCCCGGGACACTTCCACAAAACCCCTGACAGGAGGCACCAAGACAATGTTCTCATCATAAAACCATCGGAACGATTCCAAGATACCCGCGTGATCCTAAAAATAGTTAGTGAAATTTGAGAAGAGAAGAGTCAAAACTCTACGTCAGGATGCCTTACGAGAGCGATGAGGAGACTGGGAAGTAAAAAGAATTCCTAAACTCTCCGATATATAATTCCTAAATGACTCAAAACATTTTTCTAGACACAACTCGGCCGCTAAAAACGATCAAGCAATGGGGCTCCTAAGGTCGAGGAAGGCTCTGATTACCAACTTGTAACACCCTCGATGCGACTATATCTCCCACGTGTCGAGGCACGACTTAGAGGCATAATCGCATTGAAGGCATATGTCGCAAGTGAGGTAATCTTCACACAACTCATGTAATATAATAAGGAAAGAGATACATAGTTGGCTTACAATCGCCACTTCACACAATTACATGAATAAAGCAATACATCATCCAAATACAATCAAGGTCCGACTACGGAACCAAAATAAAAGAAGAACCCCAAATGCGACACGGTCCCCGACCGACCCCAACTGGGCTCCACTACTGATCAGCTAGAACGAAACAACACAAAGGACAAGATCTTCATCGAGCTCCTCCTGAGCTTGGTTGCGTCATCCGCATGGTAACCTCGGCACCTGCAAGCTGGTTTTTGGAAGTATCTGTGAGCCACAGGGACTCAGCAATCTCGCACCCTCGCGATCAAGACTATTTAAGCTTATGGGTAAGGTAAAGGTATGAGGTGGAGTTGCAACAAGCGACTAGCATATATGGTGGCTAACCTATTCGCAAAAGAGAGCGAGAAGAGAAGGCAAAGCACGGTCGATAAAAGTATGATCAAGAAGTGATCCTGGACTACCTACGTCAAGCATAACTCCAACAACCGTGTTCACTTCCCGGACTCCGCCGGAAAGAGACCATCACGGTTACACACGCAGTTGATACATTTTAATTAAGGTCAACTTCAGGTTTTCTACAACCGGACATTAACAAATTCCCATCTGCCCATAACCGCGGGCACGGCTTTTGAAAGTTCAATCCCTGCAGGGGTGTCCCAACTTAGCCCATCACAAGCTCTCACGGTCAACGAAGGAATAGACCTCCTCCCGAGACATTCCGATCAGACTCGGTATCCCGGTACAACAAGACATTTCGACAGGGTAAAACTAAACCAGCAACACCGCCCGAATGTGCCGACAAATCCCGATAGGAGCTGCACATATCTCTTTCTTAGGGCACACCGGATCGTCCAGACTTCCGGTAGGCCAGCCCAGAGTTGCCCCTGGTGGCCACCGGCGGCTGACAAGTTGGACCAACACTCAGAGGAGCACTGCCGGGGGGTAAAATAATGATGACCCTTGAGCCGACGACTCAAGGGAAAAGAAAAGGCTAGGTGGCAAATGGTAAAACCAATGTTGGGCATTGCTGGAAGAGCTTTACTTAAGACGAACTGTCAAGGGGTTCCCATAATAGCCCAACCGCGTAAGGAACGCAAAATCCGGGAACATAACACCGATATGACGGAAACTAGGGCGGCAAGAGTGGAACAAACCACCAGGCATAAGGCCGAGCCTTCCACCCTTTACCCAGTATATAGATGCATTAATTAAATAAGATATATAGTGATATCCCAACAAGTAAACATGTTCCAATAAAGAACGGTATCTCCATGTTCCAACAAGGAACAAAGTTCAATCTTCACTTGGAACTAACAACGCTATAAGAGGGGCTGAGAAAAGCGGTAACATAGCCAATCAACGGTTTGCTCGGACAAGGTGGATTAGAGGCTTGGTTCAACAATATGGGAGGCATGATAAGCAAGTGGTAGGTATCGCAGCATAGGCATAGCAAAAGAGCGAGCATCTAGCAAAGCAAAGATAGTAGTGATTTCGAGGGTATGATCATCTTGCCTGAAATCCCGCAAGGAAGAAGAACGAGTCCATGAAGAAGATAAACGGACGTAGTCGAATGGATCCTCACAAACACGAAGTTATCGGAATTAACCCAAAGAAGCAACACCGGAAAGAAAGCAAACAATATAGTAAAACAACCATCACATAATCATGGCACGATGCGCAATCAAGTATGATGCATGTCTGGTTTAAAGAGGCATGGCATGGCAAAGTGCACAAGCAATTCTACAAATTAAGTGGAGATCAATATGCAACGAGTTGCATATTGACGAAACACCACAACAAGTTATTTAGTTCGATCTCGTTTAAGTACCCAACAAAATTAAATGTTGATTAACATGGCAAGAGGTGAAGCATAAGTAAACTAAACATTTAGGCAAGTTTAAATGGGGCCAAAACAACAAACAACAATTTCGGTAAAACCCCATATGCATTAGTAATTTAATGCAAACAACAATTTTAACCAATCTTGAAGTTGTTATCATGATGCGGATGACATGTGCAAGTTTATGCAATTTTTATTAAAAGTTTGACAAGAGCATTAAGAAGCATTTGGTCGTCATGGCGGAACAAAAAGGGTGCCACGACAACTACAACGAAAATGGTGCCACGGCAACATTCCGGGTGATCCGACAACTCATTGAGATGTCGGTGCAAGAGAAAATGTGGATGAACGGATCATGCGAGGATGGTGGGGTGATCCCGGATACCGGGTTTTCCCATGGGTCGACGGCAAGGCAACCGAGGAGGAACGAGCAATGACAACTCGGACACGGTTCGAACATGAGCATCTCAAACATCGCAAGCATTCGTTTCACGGACGTCGTCTCGGGTTATACCTTCGAGGTGTGCAAACGGGACGGTTCTCGTTCGGTGCCAAGTATAGGAAGTAGACGTTCTCGCGATCACGGCGACGGTAGAGGAAGTAGTGGTACACGTCTCGGAGAAGGACTTGACGCATTCGATGTTTCCGAGGGGACGGTAGGGGAACTTGGCGTTAGTGCTACACGGGTCTTCGGTGACGGTCGAAGTACATGGCAAATGTAGGGGTACTATGCGTCGGTCGTCGTGGTACTTGGTGATAGTAGTGGTACAAGGGTTGTAGCCGGCCTTGGCGGTCCATGTAGTCGAACTTGGTGCATCTGAATGGTACTTGGTGAATCCCCGTAGTCGAACTTGGTGGCCTTGACGAACCGAAGTGGTAGTACGCAAAAAAACACGGGTAACGGTAGTCCTCGGAGATGTAGTTTCATGTACAGAACTTGACAGGTCAGGAGATCTCGGGAAGGAAGGAGCTCGGTTCATGCCAAGGTCGCGGAGGGGCCAGCCATGGCGTTCCTGATAGGCGGGCGAGGCAGCGTAGACTTCTGGAGGACCACGGGCGCGCGAGGTGGCAAGATGGTGTGGCGGCAGTGCAGGAACGGCGGCTCCGGCGTGGGGCTGCCGGAATCTTGTCGGAGACATGGCCAGAGGCGGGTGGCGCGGCTTCCTGAGGATCCTAGGACGGCCATGTAGTAGAGGGAGGCGCGGGCAGGAGGAGGCGCTGAGGCAGAGGGGTGAGGGGACGGCCATGGCGGCGCTGGTCGCCGGTATCAGGCTGCGTGGCCTGCGGGCAGGCAGCGAGGGCGAGGAGGCAGTCCCAGATGCGTGGAAGGGCAGCAAGGCGCCGGGTCGTGCGCGGGTGGCCTTCCTGATGGAGCTCGGCGGCGGTGAACGCATGGGACGTGCGGCGGCGAGGGTGCGTAGCCATGGGGATCGGGATCCCCCTCCTGGTCACGCTGAGAGGGAGGGAGGAAGCGAGAGGAGGGAGGAGCAAGAGGAAGTGGGAGGTTGGTGGCGCTGGTGGGAGAAGGAGGCGGGGCATCGAGGGAGAGATGCGGTGCGAGCGAGGGAAGGTTGGGATTGAGCGCTCGGCTCTCCTGGCGGCGCAAGCGGGGAGACAAGGAGGAGGGGATCGAGGGAGAGGGTCCGTTGGACTAGGGGTAACTGGGGAATAGATAGGCCAAAAAGGCCGGCCCAGTGGGGAGGGCGCCGGCTGGGCATGAGGAGAGCAAGGCTGCAAGGCTGGGGTGGTCTCTCTTTCCCTCTCACTCTAAAGAAAAGAAAAAAACAAAACAAAGATAAGAAAGAGAAGAAAAAAGGAGGTTAGGAAAATAAGTGGGACACGCGGATAATTTTTCCGGACTCGCAAAAACGAGCTTGATCCAAGAAAATAGAAGTGAGCGTGTGCGTGAAGATTGGATTCGAACTTGTTTGAATTTAAATCCAAATGAGTTTGAATAAGAAGTGGGTATTTGGTAGGTCCAAAAAAAATTGAGAATTTAGGAGGAGCCTCGATAAATGGGAAAAGAATTGTTGGCAAAGATTGGAGGTGCAACTTGAAGCATAATAGACATGGAGTTAGAATTGCAAGTGTGTTATGGTGATTCCAAAGTTAATGGAATATTTTATAGCATCTCCCTAAAAATAGTAGGAGACTTAGAATATGTTTTAAAGAGAAGTCACCATGTGCATCTCCCTCAATTTAAATGGATCGAAGATCCATACGGTTTATTTAGTTGAGTTTTAAAGAAGAGGTGCAAGAAGACGTGATGCAATGCACATGATGCCATGATGAATGCAACAAGCGAAACAAAACACACGACGAAACCCGGAAAACATGGAAGGCACCTGATGCTCCGGTCTTGGGGCGTTATAGGGGGGGTGATTAGACACTTAGTGCTAAAGTTGCAATTTTTAATCTTTTAGGTTTGAGTGGAGTTTTAGGCACAATTTCAACATACACAATACATATCAAGCAAGCATGCAAAGAGTATATGAGCAGCGGAATGGAAAGCATGCAACTTGCAAGAATGTAAGGGGAAGGGTTTGTAGAATTCAAACGCAATTGGAGACACAAATGTTTTTCCCGTGGTTCAGATAGGTGGTGCTATCCTACATCCACGTTGATGGAGATTTCAACCCACGAAGGGTAACGGTTGCGCGAGTCCACGGAGGGCTCCACCCACGAAGGGTCCACGAAGAAGCAACCTTGTCTATCCCACCATGGCCATCGCCCACGAAGGACTTGCCTCATTAGCGGTAGATCTTCACGAAGTAGGCGATCTCCTTGCCCTTATAAACTCCTTGGTTCAACTCCACAATCTTGTCGGAGGCTCCCAAGTGACACCTAGCCAATCTAGGAGACACCACTCTCCAAGAAGTAACAAATGGTGTGTTGATGATGAACTCCTTGCTCTTGTGCTTCAAATGATAGTCTCCCCAACACTCAACTCTCTCTCATAGGATTTGGATCTTGTGGAAAGAAGATTTGAGTGGAAAGCAACTTGGGGAAGACTAGAGATCAAGATTCATATGGTAGGAATGGAATATCTTGGTCTCAACACATGAGTAGGTAGTTCTCTCTCAGAAATAGGATGCTGGAAGTGTAGGCTTAGTCTGATGGCTCTCTCCACGAATGAAGAGGAGGTGGAGGGGTATATATAGCCTCCACACAAAATCCAACCGTTACACATGATTCACCAATCTCGATGGTACCGAATCAACAAACTCGGTCAGACCGAAATAGGAAACCTAGTGACCGTTAGAGATTTTTGGTGGGACCGACTGGATCAACTCGGTGGGACCGATGTGCTAGGGTTAGGGTAAATCCAAAACTCGGTTTGACCGATTACTCAAACTCGGTGGGACCGATTTGGGTAATAAGCGAAACAGAGAGTTGGCCAAGCAAACTCGGTGCGGCCGATTGCATATCTCGGTGGGACTGAAAATATTGCAATAGGTAACAGAGAGTTTGCAAGCCCATCTCGGTGAGACCGAGATCCCATCGGTGAGACCGAACTGATTAGGGTTTCTGGCAGGGGCTATGACAAGTAAAACTCGGTGGTGCCGGATAGATAGAATCGGTAGATCCGAGTTTGGCTTAGGGTTTAGGGCATATGTGGATATGGGAAAGTAGTTGTGGGTTTTGGAGCATATCACTAAGCACATGAAGCAAGAGGCTCATTAAGCAACACCTCATCCCGCCTTGATAGTATTGGCTTTTCCTATGGACTCAATGTGATCTTGGATCACTAGAATGTAAAATGAAGAGTCTTGAGCTTTAAGCTTTAGCCAATCCTTCGTCCTTAGCATCTTGGAGGACTTCCCACAACCTTTAGTCCATGCCACTCCATTGTTGAACTTATCTGAAACATACTAGATAGAAATGTTAGTCCAACAAGAGATATGTTGTCATCAATTATCAAAACCACCTAGGGAGCACTTGTGCTTTCAATCTCCCCCTTTTTGGTAATTGATGGCAACATACATCAAAGCTTTAGATCAAGATATAAAGAACAGCGAGTAAAGCTTTGGAAGGACATGTAACAAGCATAGGCTCCCCCTACATGTATGCACTCATGTAAATATGAAATATAGAGGCATGTGAGAGCATAATCATGACAGAGTAGGCAATGTATTACATGTATCTTGGCCATATGCATCAGAGCAAAAGATTGTCAAGGAAAATACCTTCATGCTCATGAGTCTTTCTTGCAAACAGTATGTACATAAGCAAGAATTCCTCATACTCATGATTTTGATGCATATACTTACCTTGTAGTCTTTGGTTGGCTTAGGATGGAATGAACCTGCACAAACAAAGTTAGATAACACAGGTACATCCACTAGTCAGAGCAAACAAAAGAAACCACAAGAATACCAAGACTGGGATGACATGTAGAGAGTGAGTACAAGGTACCACATTTGATTCAACATGTCCCCAAAAGGGCTATAGATGGGATTGACACTAATGGCGCACCAGACAAGCGATGCGCCATTAGTATATACTAATGGTGCACCACCTTCTGATACGCCATTAGAGTTGAAACTACTAATGGCGCACCTGGCCCAGGGTGCGCCATTAGTATCAAAAAAAAAATTTGAACTAGTGCGCCTGTCCAAACATACTAATGGCGCATCCAGACACAGTGCGCCATTACTAGTTAAAGTGCGCCACTAATGTTGTTTTTTTATTATATTTTTTATTCCTTTTTTTGCAAAACTACTAATGACGCACTGTTCCACCGTGCGCCATTACTAGTTTAAACTAGTAATGGCACACTGTGGAACAATGCGCCATTAGTATGTTTTTTTGCAAAACTACTAATGGCGCACCACCAGAAGGTGCGCCATTAGTAACCTGGATTACTAATGGCGCATTTAGAGTTGGTGCGCCATTAGTAAGTGGGCAGCAACAAGATATTTTGGACAGCCTCTCCTACCCACACTCACTTTCTCCCCACTTCATTCTCTCCACCTCCTCCTTGTCTCGGGTGCCTCCTCTTTTTCACCTCATTTCCACCATAGATTCATTCAATTTAAGTGGTTAAATTACCTTGTTTTGATAGGTAAGTAAGGGGGAAAGCTATATTTATGTTGTTCTCCCTACAACAATGTGCACATGCACTTTTTATGGCCTAGCTAGATCTATGTATGTTCGTGGTGTTGCATATGTTTGTGGTGTTGCATATGTGTTTGTGTTTGGAGGTGTACCGGTATTTGAAATGCGATAGTTGCCAATATTTTGCCGGAATGTTGATTCATTTCCGTTTCGGTGAGAATTTTGGCATTAAGCATTCTTTTTGGTCCTATTTTTAGGGAAAGTCATGCCAAATTTTTTCTTGGTTCTAAAATATCGTTTTGCTCTACCCCGCAGGCGACCATGGTCCGCACGATGACCGAAGGCATCGTGAATAGGTTTTTGAGGTCCGTGAAGGCCGAGATGCTTCAAAAGAACGAGACGGAGATAAGATGTCCGTGTCGAAGATGCAAGCTGAAGAGCCTTATTGCGGACCCGGATTCCGGGCAGGTGCGGGACCACCTGCTCTTGCGTGGTTTCATGGATGGCTATCGGTGGCAAGGTGATGAAGATGACTACAAAGTCGTCCATGGGGGCCGGGCAAGAAATGAGGAAGGGCAGCAAGACAACCACCGCGGCTCGGGCGGGCGAGAAGATGAAGAATCCCCAGGAGATGATCATGACGGTGATGCTATACACAGTCATCATGTAGAAGATGCAGGACATGATGATGAGGAAGATGCCGGAGCAGACGACGGGCATGATCATGAAGATGATGATGCCGGTGGAGCAGACGACGCTGGACCATCGATGGGCTGGGTGCAGGACCCTCATATTCAAAAGCTGCTTCTCAAGCAGACGGATAACGCAAGAGCTGCCACCCGAGAGAAAGCCAAGATGGATCAACTTGAGTTAGACGCGGTTACTCCATTGTATGAAGGATGCAGGCCCGAGGATACCCGCCTGAAAGTAACGCTCATGGCTCTGGAGATGAAGGTAAAACACAAAATGACTGACGCATGCTTCGACGAGAATATGTCATTCTGGCACGAACGTCTTCCCAAGGGGAACAAGTGCCCGACTAGTTTGGAGGAGGAGAAGAAAATCGTGTGTCCTCTGGATTTACCGCACGTGAAATACCATGTGTGCATGAACAATTGCATCATTTATCGGGATGAGCACGCGGAGTCTACCATATGTCCGGTGTGCGGCGTCACTCGATACAAGAAGAGGAAGAAAGCTCCTCGAAAAGTGGTGTGGTACTTTCCGATCACTCCTCGTCTGCAGCGGTATTTCGCGGACCCTAAGGTAGCAAAGCTCCTGCGTTGGCACGCGGATAGGGAGGAGAAGAAGCGAGAAGATGACGCAAATGATCCGGAGATAGATAAAAAAGACAAGATGCTGAGTCACCCTAAGGATGCGAGCCAGTGGCAAGCGTTGAACTTCGAAGACCCAGAATTGGGGAACGATCCAAGGAACATCGTGCTGGGCGCGAGCACCGATGGAGTCAATCCGTTTGGCAGCCAGAGAAGCACACATAGCACTTGGCCTGTGTTTGTGTGGATGTACAACCTTCCCCCCTGGTTGTGCATGAAGAGGAAGTACATTCACATGAGTATGCTAATTGAAGGACCGAAACAACCAGGGAATGACATCAATCTGTATCTGGGGCTGCTGAAAGAGGAGCTTGACACACTATGGAAAACGCCAGCCAATACGTGGGACGCCGCAGAGAAAGAATATTTCCCTATGAGAGCCGCGCTGCTCACGACGGTGCACGACTATCTCGGTTACGGATATGTCGCGGGGCAGGTGGTCCACGGATTTTCTGGATGCGTCAGGTGCATGGATGACACAACGTATCGCCAGCTAGATAGAAACCCCGGGTCTTCGAAAACCGTGTTCATGGGACATCGAAGGTGGCTTCGCGACGATGACTTGTGGAGAAAACGCAAGGATCTGTTCGATGGTGAAACCGAACCCCGAGGACGCCCGCGTACGAGGAGCGGCGAGGAAATAGACGAGCTGTTGAAAAATTGGAAAGACTGCCCACTGCCGGGAAAGAAGCAAAAGGCACCAGAGCCGGGAAAGAAGCGAAAGGCGCCCGAGCCGCTGCTGAAGGTATGGAAAACGAGGTCTGTTTTCTGGGACTTGCCGTACTAGAAGATCCACCGTGTGCCTCACAGCCTTGATGTAATGCATATAACGAAGAACGTGTGCGAGAGTTTGCTTGGTACCCTGCTCAACATGCCAGAGAGGACCAAAGATGGGCTGAAAGCAAAGGCAGACTTGAAATCAATGGGCATCAGGCAGGAGCTTCACGCTATATATGATGATCATGATGATGATGATGATGAGGCGAAGCAGGACACGGAAAGTCGTCGCAAAGGCAAAAAGGCCAAGAAGACCGGAAATGACTACCCTCCCGCATGCTTCACTCTAAGTCAGGAGGAGATCGAGCAGTTTTTCACCTGCCTCATAGGAGTAAAACTTCCTTACGGTTACGCGGGGAAGATAAGCAGATACCTAGACCCAGCGAAGCTGAAGTTCAGCGGGATGAAGTCTCACGACTGTCACGTGCTGATGACGCAGATACTTCCAGTTGCAATCCGTGGGATCATGGACGCGCACGTCCGTGAAACCCTATTTGGCCTATGCAACTTTTTCGACGTCATCTCTCGGAAGTCTGTTAGCGTGAGGCAACTCAGAAGGCTACAGGAAGAGATCGTGGTGATACTATGCGATCTTGAGATGTACTTCCCGCCCGCATTCTTCGACATTATGGTGCATCTGCTGGTCCATATCGTGGACGATATCATCCAACTCGGGCCGACGTTCCTGCACAGCATGATGCCGTTCGAAAGGATGAATGGTGTCGTCAAAGGATACGTTCGCAACATGTCACGTCCAGAGGGAAGCATAGCCAGGGGCTTTCTGACCGAAGAGTGCATCTCCTACTGGACGAATTATCTAGGCATCGAGAACCCCGTTGGTCTGCCCGTCAACAGGCACCTCGGCAGGCTCGCTGGATGGGGTCACCGTGAGGGTCGCCGCGAAATGCATGTCGACTTCGAGGGTCGACTCGCCGACTTTGAAAGAGCAAACCTAGTCGCGCTACAACACATAGACGTGGTCGATCCTTGGGTGGTAGAGCACAAAACCTTTATTAAGAAGACGTACAATGACCGAGGCCAACAGAGGACGGACAGAGATATACTCAAAGAGCACAACTCATGTTTCACGCGTTGGTTCAAGCAGAAGCTTCTGTCGTACCCTTTACATGAGGATTCTTCCGCGGAAGAACAACTCATATTCGCCTTGTCACAGGGCGCCGAGCACAACCTGATGACCTATGTGGCGTACGATATCAACGGCTACACATTCTACACCGAGGCCAAGGACATGAAGAGCGATGGTTATCAGAACTCCGGGGTAACGATGGAATCCTACACCGGTAACGACAAGGACAGATACTACGGAAGGATTGAGGAGATCTGGGAGCTGAGCTACGCTGGAGAGAAGGTCCCGATGTTCCGTGTCAGATGGGCCAAGAGCGTCCTAAAAGAAGACCGGTATTTCACCACCATGGTTATACCCGAAGCCAAATCCAAGACCGCGGGCGCAAACGTCACCGCGAAAAATGAGCCATGGGTACTGGCTTCCCAAGTGGACCAATGCTTCTTCATTACCGACCCGTCAAAGCCCAGTCGTGTTGTCATGAGGAGAGGCAAAAGGAAGATCATCGGAATGGATGGAGTAGCCAATGAGCAAGACTTCGACAAGTACGGTGACCCGAGGATCGAACATGACGACGATTATGAAGTAGCAGCATACACCGCAAGAAGAAGCAGGACCACCCTACCTAAAGGACGTCCGTTCCACAGAAGAACTCCATTTGCGAAAAAGAAGGGCAAGAAGATTGTGAACAGATAGCTAGCTAAGATCGATTGTATTTAAATCGTAGCCTTCATTTCTCGATTGTATTTCATGGGCACTTTTTGAACTATCATGAATATTTTTAAATTTCATGGACACTCGATCTCGATCCCCCTCCATCTCGATCGCTATCCCACCTCGCCAGATCCGGTCCCCCTCGCCGCCGAGCACCCCCCGGTCCACTGGCCGCCGCCGCCGACCCCCCGCACCCTCGATTCCCCTACTCAACCGCCGCCGCCGACCCCTCGCACCCCGCGCACCCTCCCCCGCTCCACCGGCATTACTGTTTGATGATATTTTTTAAAAACTTATTACTGTCTTATAAAAAAAATATTACTGTTATGATTTAAACAAGTTTGAACATATTTAAACACAAATAAGTATCGAACAGCATTTTAAATGCATAAAAAAATACTAATGGCGCACCAGGGTGAGGTGCGCCATCAGTATGGATGTACTTATGGCGCACCAGGGTGATGTGCGCCATTAGTATGGATGTACTTATGTACCTGTTGGCTCGAGCAGAAATAAAAAAAAATACTAATGGCGCACCAGGGTGAGGTGCGCCATTAGTATGGATGTACTTATGGCGCACCGAGGGGTGGTGCGCCATTAGTATTGTGCCGCCCCCATCCATATTTCCACCCCGGCCCAAACCTATCCCCTCTCTCTCCCTCGCCCTCGCCCTCGATCCCCTTCCCCTCTCCTCTACCGATGCCGCTGCCCCGCTGCCTCGACGCTGCCCCGCCGCCTCGACGCCGCCCCGACGCCGCCTCGACCCCGCCGCGACGTCTCCAACCACCGCCGCCTGAGGCCCCGACACCGGCGCCGCTCTCCCCGTCGCCCCACCTCGTTGGACGCCATCGCCCCGCCGCCCTCGTCGCCGGCAGCTCGGACGCCACCCCGTCCACACCACCGTCGCCGGAGCACCACCACCACCCGGACCTCGTCGCCTCCTCCCCTGTGTCGTCGTAGTCCCCGACATCCTCCCCGCGCCCCACTGCCCTATCCCTACGGCCCCCGTGAGCTCCCCCTCCTCCTCTCCCCCTCTCCCCCTCGCGGGCAGGCGCTTACGTCGTTTAGTACATTCTCGGTCATGTCCCGGATTGGGGACACAGGGTGGAATTATGAGAGTTGGGACTAAATGAGGTGGGACATTTACAAATTTCTAGAGAGGTTTGAGACCTTTGAGGTCCAGTTGGGTGTAGCTTTTGCGGGAGTCATCCCCTGAACTGTGCAAATAGTCTTCAGTAACTGTCATTATTGCGAGGACGGCGGTAATTGTGGTGCATTTGTGATCTGGGTGTTGTTTGCATGCTTTTACTCATCTTACTTGATCAAGGCTACAATTTATTATACCTGCGCTCGTGTTGATCTGGTTTGTTGGGAGTATTTCAGTTACTTGGCTGTTAGCGTCTTTTGTTGGGAGTACATGAATGTATTGTATGGATGTGCTGTGCTGTGCTGTGCATGCATGCAAGGCAGAACTGAATGGATCTTTTGTGGTCTTGTTCATACAGCAAATGTGAATTATCTAGGGATAGCATTACCATACAGTAATGAGTTTCTTGATGGCTGTTATTTCCAAAAAAAGAGATCCATGGGCACTAGCACCCTGGACATATTTTTATAGAAGAAGCTCACCCGAGTGAGGCATCAGAAATTCGTTCCGGATGGGATTCGGACTCTGGACGCAGGGTGCACCACTGTGAACCTTGGCACTAGGCTACTGCCTAGTTGTCAATTCGCTGTTATTTCTCATAGTGATGATTTGGATCATGTCAATGTGTTCTGCTTTGCTTAATTGGGCTGAAGATTCAGATAGATTTACTATGTCTAGTAGGGTTAATTATACGTGTGAGTTCTTCAGATATATTATATAGATGAGTTGACGATGCACCTTTTCACAAGCTGTTGAGAGTTGTCACATGTCAGTCATGATTCTACTGAATGCTACTAAAGAAGTAAACAACCTATAAATAGAAATTAAGAATGTACAGTTTGACCTGTTAGTTTCTCAAGTAATAACGGTTTAGAGTTTCATTGCCATGGGGTGCATGCCTATTTTGAATGGTACTGTAGTTGTATAGCAGAATTGGTTGCGCACAGCTTCTAGAATCTACATGGCTAGTGGCACATGTTCATATCTGGAAAGAGAACTAGAGTGGAAAACAACACCACACATGCAAGGTAAAATTAGTAACATGAGCATACTGGACAGGCACACAATGCCATACATGGGAATTGAACTCATATCCTTAGGAAATGGTGTGAAACAGAATATTGCCATTTTAGTCATATCCTTAGGAAATGGTGTAGGTTGTTTCCTAAGTTATGCCTATCGACACAATAGTTGTTCTAATGGCGTAGTGGGTGATTTGGGGATCTTTGCAAACCTGCCTCTGAACTGATTTTATTTGTTCATCATGCTTTTGTACTATTGGAGCTTCAGTTGGGTGGCTGCTGTGATATGGGGTTTTAGTTTTCTTGGAATTGGGGATTGATATTTGGATATACAGATAGGATTGCAAATGCTGTTAGTAGGACTGACTACTGATAGGCACTGTGATATGTGATTATTTTCCAGCTTCTTACCTAGGTGCTTCTGTATTGTGATTATTTTGTTTCGAGGGACTATAAAAATGCTTCCATTTATCAACAGAATTCCGGTTATGTTTTGAAAGTTGGCGACACAGAAGATGCCAATGTATTTTCCATGTTGTGATGGAGGCCTTTTTTGCCTTGTCCACCCGAGAGGCCCTTGAGTTTGCTGGAATGTCGATTAACTTCCGTTCCGGCAAATTCGGGTACTCCATATGTCCTATTTTCAGCAAAGGTCATGCTAAAATTTTCCGTGAATTTTAGCATGACTTTGCTAAAAATAGGACATATGGGGTACTTGTGACTAATGCATGGGCTGGGGTATCTTAGTAGTTAATTAAGTAGGATCAAGTGCCCCGGCGTACTTGTGACTAATGCATGGCTTTTAGGGTGCCTCGGTGTCGATAAAAACCGAAATGATGAAAGCTTAGGCTTTTAGGGTGCCTCGGCGTCGAAAAACCCTCAATGATAAAAGCTTAGCTTTTAGGATGCCTCGGTGTCGACAAACCCTAAATGATGAGACCATGATCTTGTTCCTTGACAATAACCAACTTTTTGACCAAACTTTGTTCCTATTTAGAGAGAAACATGGCCAACAACGATGAGGCCGGGGGTTCGGGCGGCAAGGCATTCTGGGAGCTGTCCCAGGAGATGGAGGAACAACCTCACTTGTATGAGGACGCCGCCTTCCCCACCGATCCTGAGACCACTGATGGTACCGCCGAGGATGACCCCACTGATGCCACCATTGATGGTGCCGCCGAGGATGCCACCACTGATGATGGCGGCACACGCACAGATGGCAGCCAACCGAAGAGGCAACAGAAGGACCGGCGCCCGACCGTGCTCCGCACCCTCAAGGAGGAAGTTACTGAAGTGGACTCCGACGGGAATCCAACGGCGCCCGAACGAATAGTCAAGGGGTACTCGCTTCAGCTCGAGTGCATTCTCCAGAGCATCCTCTCGATCAACACCGAGAACCTGAGGCATCCTGACCGAGGGAATTTGCGCAACCTCCTCTTCACGAAGCTGCACGAACAATACAAGTTCCCCGCTGAATTTGAAAACACAAGCCTCAAAGGGAATAAAGTGAACAATGCTGCCCTCACGAAGATGAGCAAGGCCCTGTCTACTTGGAAAAGCAATGTGAAGAGAATGATCAAGAAAGGTGAGAGTTATGAGAAGATCAAGGAGAAAAATCCTTCGATCACCGAAGATGACTACGACGACTTCAGGATCAATTGCTCGAGCACCGCAAACTCCGAATCAAGTAAGTGGGGGAAAGAAATGCGGGAGCTGAACTTAGGGGAACAAACACTCGGTCCCGGCGGTTACAGAGTGGTGGAGCCTATATGGGACAAGGAGGAGGCGGACCGTGCCGAGCAAGGCCTACCGCCCCTCTTTGATAAATACGGTGACAAGCAGACCAGGAACTTTGTCAGGGCCCGGTACAAGAAGGACCCGAAAACAAAGGAGCTTACCATGGATCCGGAGACCAGGGTGCTTGAGCTTGTTCTGGTAAGGAATACACCCCCGCGTAATTAGCTCCATATGGTTGCATTCTAATTAATGAAGCCAAATTTCTAAATGGTTCACAGCAGGCGACTGAAAGCAGTAGCATGGGGTCGACTAAGAGCAACCCTTGGGACACCACTCTAAATAGGGCGTTGAATGTAATGAAGAACAAGGATAAGCTCAGTAAGCCGTCGTCAGCTGGTCGTGTGGCCGGCAAAGGCTTGTCGACAAAATGGTCGTCATACTATAACACTGGTGGGCGAAAGGAGAAAAAGACCAGCTCGGAAAGCTAGGCGCGCGAGGTTCAAGAACTCAAGGCACAGGTGGTGCGGATTCCGGAGATTGTCCAAGAGCAAGTGCAACAACAACTCGGAGCGACGATCACCGCCATTGTGCCTACCTTGATCCAGGGGTTGAGTGCGTGGATTGCGGGCGGCCAACAGGGGCCGCCCCCGATTCCTAGCTTCACGGCCAGCAACTCACAGAACGTGATGGCGGGGCCATTGGTGTCTCCGGCGGAGGCGGCATTGGTGTCTCCGACGCCGGCACGGGAGCTTAATGCACCCGGGTGTATGCCGGCCGGCACCTCTGCAGCAAGCGGCCCCTCCGTCAACTGCACACCCACCGTTGGCGGTGCCTCGACATTAGCCGAGCTCGACGCCATCATCACGGTAACTAATTAAGCCTCTCTCGGCCGAGGACTTCATCTCCTTGCCTTTGACTGGGCATCCCTGACGCCCTACATGTTTTCGCAGGGCGCCGCCGACATTCCGTGCACTCTCCTGCACTTCGTGAACAACGAGTTGGTCGATGTCGCCAAGGGCAAAATCGTTCAACCGGGCAACCCCTTGTTCCACGGTACCCAGATGCCACCCAACTTGTTTAGGGTTCAACTGGTTCGGGTGCTGCCAGGCTGCAACGAGTTGTTACCTCCGGTTCGACCCGTCGGGGCCGACGATGATGACGTGATGACCCTCAGCGCCTGCCTAAGCTGGCCCCTGCTTTGGCTGAAGAGCCAGATTTGTTTGGGGGCGGGGGACACCACCCCAAAGACAACACCGCCAGTCGTGCCGGCGCCAAGTCGGCCCCATGGCAAGACCGCCGCAACGGTGTCGGACATCCCTATGCCACTGGATCCAAACATGCATATGGCACAGGATCAGAACGACGACGACGACGATACATTTGCCAACGTCGATCAGTACTTTGCCGATCATGGGTACGGTGGCGACTTCATGGGGCCTCCTTCTCAAGAACCCAACCCAACAAAAGACGTGCGCGATCTAGCTGGTACCGCCGAGAAGCCAAGTTGCAACAGGCGTCGTCTGCCGTTCAGCTCTCAGGAGACGCCTCCAGCTGCCGACTTCACCGAGCCTCAGATAGGCGGGGTGCGAAATATTATCAGCCCCAACACACTCAAGAAGGCGGTCTGTGAGCAGAACTCGGTCCCATTACAGGAGAAGAAGAAGGCACGCAAAAGAAAGACTAACAAGGGTGCGGGCCAGCCGGCACCGAGTACGATCCGTGCTCAGGACGGGCCACCTTCACCTGAGGATATCTCGAGGAGGGTGCATGTGGCGGGTAGGCCGATGCTACCGAGAAATATGCTCGATGCTGCAACCGGTGCTATGCGGAGTCTGCATGACAGTGTTCTTTCCTTGGAGAAGCGGCGTCTCGGAGAGAAGGATGTGGCATACCCGGTTTTTGCGGCCAAGGTTCCAGAGGGCAAGGGCTTTGTGGATAACTCCATCGGGGGTACGATCGTCCTGTGGTTTGATGACATCCACGCTATGTTGAACCTTCATCCGCTGCACTACACCTTCGTTCGGCTATTTTCGCTGAGTATGGAGATGCGGATCATTCGCGACAAGACCCCGGACATCGTGATAGTCGACCCCTTCTACATGCGCGCCAAGATCTTGGGCAGCGCTGGGGACCGGCAAGTCGCGACTTCTTACCTCGAAGGCGTCATTCTGGCAAACCAAGATAAGGATAACTTCCTCGTGCCTTACTTTCCCGAGTAAGTCCTCCCCTCAACCGCCCCGTAACATATGAATTCTTAGATTTCGATCGTTTTTCTTTTAACATTCCGTGTTTTCTGCAGTGACACACATTGCACGCTCATCTTCCTAAGCCCCAAATATTCCATGGCCACGTATTTCGACCTGGACCATCAGTCGAACGTAGACTACACAAATGTCAAGAAGGTTCTTGATGATTTTCTCCCCGGCTACGTCAAATCTGGAGGCACCTTCACCAGGCCTATTCATAAGTACGACAAGCACGTGTTCTCCCACAATACGACGTTCTGCTGCGTCAAGCAGCTGCCTGGCGGTCAGAAGGGTGCCTACTACGCCATCCATCACATGCGGGCGATCGTACGGGACCATCATCAACTTCTGCTACCGAGTAAACTCAAAGATTGGGCCGCGAGCGTGTCGGCAATCCAAGACGCGGACATCAGACAAGAATTCTTTCGCATCCAGTCGGTGTTTGTGGAAATCATCCATCAAGATGTCCTTCGTACCTCGGGGCAGTTCTACCTCAGAAATCAACCGTCCAACAGTGACATCGACACAATGCTACAAATGCAGGCTGACAACGACCGTTATTTCATGACTCCCACGATAGACGGCGGCTTCATCCATGCTCCGGTCCCTTGAGTCGAGTCGAAAGCAGTGATGTTGTGTCTAGTTCTGAAACATCGATTGGCTCATGTTGTAATTAAACTTTAATGAACTTGTAGTATGTCTCTTTGGTTTCGAGAGTCGTTCAACTTAGATGTAATCGATGCTATTAATGTCTTGCTTTTCTCTTCCGATCGTTCTATTGCATACTTATATATTGCTTATGTATTGTCTGTGAATTGGTACTAACGTTTCGTTTGGCTACTGCATAGCGATGCCGTCATATGTCGTGTACAAGGGTAAGGTTACCGGAGTCTACGACGACTGGGAGGAGTGTCGGAGACAGGTTCACCGATTCAGCGATAACAGTTACAAAGGGTACACCACTAGGGCCAAGGCCGAATCTAGATACGCCCGCTATCTAGCGGGAGAGGGGAGGGAGCGCTGGAGGAACCGGATGAAGACGAGTTTCATCATGATGACCGCAGCTCTCTTCTATGTGATGGTAGTTTAGATGATCGATATCGACTTGTAATGTGAAGACAAACTCGCTACTCGCGGTCTCGAGACTTGTAATATAATGTTCTATCTTTCTTCGGTCTTTTCAATTCGGAGACTAATATGATGAATTGTATTCGGAGACTAATATGATGAATTGTATTCAGAGACTAATCTTCTATTGTATTCGATGAATCTGTTGTTGATGTGTGCTGTCTATATTTTGTCCAATTATACATTTTGTAACCTGTGCAAAAAACAGAAAATTAAAAAATAAAAAAACCTAATATTCATACTAATGGCGCATCACATCACAGTGCGCCATTAGTATGCCAAAGGATACTAATGGCGCATCATTAAACAGTGTGCCATTAGTATGCCGAAGTTACTAATGGCGCATCTTGTTGTTGTGCGCCATTAGTATGCCAAAGCACCTGGGTATACATGGCCCCCTGGGAGGCATACTAATGGCGCACTGTTGTATATACTAATGGCGCATCTGAGGTGCGCCATTAGTAAAATATACTAATGGCGTGGCACTAATGGCGCACCACTAATGCGCCATTAATGGCCAAATTAGGTGCGCCATTAGTAGGCCTTTTCCTAGTAGTGTGAATCTTACATGGGATATTGGGAAAAGATAGGGAACAAAAAATCAGAGCTGAAAGATACAAATGGATAGAACTTAATGCAAATAAGCACATATGAACATGTCTTTCCCCCAAGAAGACATGTGACATCTCTCCTCTTGAACATCAAGCATCTGGGACATCTGGGATCCTTGAGTATTCTCTCACCCTGGAAATCTCTTTCTCTCCCTTAATACTTTTTCAGACTTTCTCTCTCCCTTGAGCTTTGATGTGATCTCTCTCTCCCCCTTTGACATCAATTTCCAAGAAGGTCTTTCTGGAATCCGTCGTATAGGTTTGGTCGTTGAGACTCAGCACAAAGCAATAGATAAAACTGTGATGCTTGTAGAGGACAAGATTCATTGAGTAGAGCTGGATCAGAAGAAATAAAGAACAAGTGGCAAACTGTTTTTCCTGTTGCGAAGTCGGTGGCACCGAGTGGCATGTTTCGGTGGTACCGAAAAGATTCGGTTGGACCAAAAATTACAAGTCGGTGAAACCGAGTTCACACAGAGAAAAAAACTTGTCACCTCAGCTCACTAGACATGTAGGATCGCACAAAGATTTGCAATGAATTACCTGAAGGATTTACAAGGAATTGGATGCAGAAAATGCAGAACAAAAACAAAAAGAAAAGAAAAGAAACTGAAGGGACTAGATGAAGTTGAAAAAGAGCAAGAAAATAAACATGCATGAGACAAATGCAATAACACAAAAAGAACACAAGAGAACTTCATCTAGAGTTGGGCGGTGACATAGTCACCTATGTTAGAGTATATTGACTTAGGAGTCAAGTGAGAACACTTGATCATAGGTCATACTCATCGTTTAAGCTCAAAATGGGGTTACCATTTTTCGTTTAAGCATCTTGGTGTATTCACATCTTGTTGAGTTGCTTTGACTCATGTCTTGGAGTAAAGCTTCTCTAAGATGGAATAACATACCTTGGGTAGTGGTGTGGTTCTTGCGCATGTAGTTGAACTTGTGTGGGCGCTCAAGGTTGATGTAGCTCATCAAGAGTTGGGAGCACCACTTGGAGTTTGAGTTCATCTACCTACATGGGTTAGTTCTTTGCAAGGAAGAGCACTTGTGTATCAAAAAAATGACAATCATGAAGCTCAACATAGAATTTGTCAAAGGATATGTTTGAATGGTTTTGTGCTTCCTTGTCTTCAACCACCATTGTGTCGAGACTTGGTGATGTAGAGATTGCTCAAGATGTGAGTGAATCGCAATCTCATGGAATTAGATTCAACCAAGCACCTACATGGGTTAGACAACATGCAAGGTACAAATATATCCAAGACATAAGATAGTCATCATAAGAGATATATCATGGATTAGTCATAAGCTCATGTCTTGCATGTATCCAATGGAGTTTCTACTCCAAGTTCGAAGCATCAATGATGTTCAATTCTCCTCTCAACCTGCAAAACACTTTCTCATCAAGTGGTTTAGTAAATATATCCGCTAATTGCTTATCGGTGCGAAAATGCTTAAGATCAATGTCACCCTTAGGAACATGATCTCGAATGAAATGATGACGAACTTCAATGTGCTTAGTTCGAGAATGTTGTACAGGATTATGACCAATTTTAATAGCACTTTCATTGTCACAAAGCAGTGGAACATGTTTCACATAGATCCCATAATCTTTAAGAGTTTGGGTCATCCAAAGTAGTTGAGCGCAACATGAACCAGCGGCAATGTATTCCGCTTCGGCGGTGGATAAGGATACCGAGTTTTGCTTCTTGGAAGACAAAGACACAAGAGATCTACCGAGAAATTGACAAGTACCCGAAGTAGACTTTCTATCAACCTTGTCTCCGGCATAATCCGAGTCGGAATAGCCAACAAGATCAAAAGAAGACCTCTTAGGATACCAAATGCCAAAGTTTGGTGTGTGAATTAAGTATCTCACTATCCTTTTCACGGCCTTAAGATGACATTCTTTAGGAGCAGCTTGATATCGTGCACACATGCACACACTTAGCATAATATCGGGACATGAAGCACATAGATATAGCAATGAACCAATCATAGAGCGATAAACCTTTTGATCAACCGGTTCACCATCTTTGGTCAAATCATTATGTCCACTCGTAGGCATGGGTGTTGACATACCTTTGCATTCTTGCATATTGAACTTCTTGAATAAGTCCTTGGTGTACTTCGTTTGAGATACAAATGTACCTTCCTTAGTTTGCTTGATTTGCAAACCGAGAAAGAATTTGAGTTCACTCATCATAGACATCTCAAACTTCTCTGACATTAGCTTTCCAAACTTTTCACTAAAGAGAGGGTTAGTTGAACCAAATATGATATCATCAACATAAATTTGGCATACAAATAGTTCTCCATTAACCCTTTTAGTAAAAAGAGTAGAATCAATTTTACCAATTTCAAAACCACTTGTAGTAAGGAACTTGGTCAAGCATTTATACCATGCTCTAGGAGCTTGTTTAAGACCATAAAGAGCTTTGTGAAGTTTGTAAACATGATTTGGTTTCTTAGGATTGATAAAGCCGGGAGGTTGTTTGACATAAACTTCCTCCTCTATTTCACCATTTAGAAAAGCACTTTTAATGTCCATTTGGTACAAGGTGATATTATGGTGATTAGCATAGGCAAGTAAGATGCGAATGGACTCAAGTCTAGCAACGGGAGCATATGTCTCACCATAGTCCATACCTTCGACTTGTGTGTACCCTTGGGCGACGAGACGTGCTTTGTTGCGAACCACTTGTCCATCTTCATCTTGCTTGTTGCGAAACACCCATTTGGTACCAATGATGTTGTGGTTGTTGTCGGGCTCTCAACCAATGTCCAAACTTGGTTTCTCTCAAAGTTGTGTAGCTCTTCATGCATAGCGTTTATCCAATCCGGATCTTCCAATGCTTCTTCAACCTTCATAGGTTCAATGCTAGAGATGAATGAATAGTTTTCACAAAAGTTAGCTAAACGAGTTTTTGAGCGAGTGATTCTCCCGGTTTGTCATATCATTGAAGATTTGCTCGACGGGATGATCTTTGGCAATTCTTGCTCGAACTCGTGAGAGCTTTTGCTTGGGTCTTCGTTGAAGCATCTTCTTCATCTTGTTCTTCTTCTTGGCCTTCTTCATTGTTGACGTTGTCGTTCTCTTGTCGTGGTGGAGAAGGAGGTTGTTGATGTTGTTCTTGATGCATCTCTTGTCTTCTTCATCTTGGGTTGTCCCACTTGTGGATGCTTCCGTATCAATTCTTGGTTCACCTTGTTGTGAAGTAGAAGCTTCCACTTGGACGGACGAAGTACTCTCCTTCACCTCCGTTGGACGAATTTTGCCAATGGACAAGTCTTGGATTGCTTCTGAAGGGTCTTTGTCTCCTACATCAATTGGCAATTGCTCTACTTGCGAGCCATTAGATTCATCAAACTTCACATCTACCGTCTCTTCAACCTTTCGGGTGAAATTGTTGTAGACACGGTAAGTGTGAGAGTTTGAGCCATAACCAAGTAGGAAAACCTTCATGAGATTTAGGAGCAAACTTTGAACGACGATGCTTATCAAGAATGTAGCACTTTGAGCCGAATACTCGAAAGTATCCAACTTGGGGTTTGTTACCGGTGAGGAGCTCGTATGCCGTCCTTGCCGAGTAGCTTGTGAAGATACAAGCGATTTGTTGCGTGACAAGCTGTCTCAACCGCTTCTGCCCAAATGCTTCGGCGTCTTGTATTCATCAAGCATCGTTCTTGCCATTTCGATGAGCTTCTAGTTCTTCCTCTCAACAACTCCATTTTGTTGAGGTGTGTACGTAGCCGAGAACTCGTGTGAAATCCCTTCTTCGTCAAGAAAGGTGTCCACATTTGCTTCTTGAACTCCGTTCCGTTGTCACTCCGAACCTTCTTGATCTTCACGTCAAACTGATTTTGGGCCTTCCTAGCGAAGTTTTGAAGATCTTCTGGACCTGCGACTTGTCATTAAGAAAGAACACCCACGTAAATCTTGAAAAATCATCAACTATAACTAGACCAAAGAATTTCCCACCGAGACTCTTGTAGGTGCTGGGACCAAAAAGATCCATATGAAGTAGCTCGAGTGGCCTCCTTGTGGTCATGATGTTCTTCACGGGATGCCTTCCTCCAACCTGTTTACCTGCTTGACAAGCACTGCAAAGTCTATCCTTATCAAATATGACATCGTTAACTCCAAGGATATGATTTCCTTTTATAAGCTTGTCAAGGTTTCTCATGCCAACGTGACCTAGTCGTCTATGCCACAACCAACCTTTTGAGGATTTAGCAATAAAGCAAGTTTTAGGTTGTGCCTTTTTAGAGAAATCGACAATGTAAAGATCACCTCTATGCATACCGGTAAGACCATTTTATGTTGTCTCGACGAAATACTTGGCAATCTACCTCAGTAAATATGACATTCAAACCGAAATCAGCAAGTCTAGATACTGAAAGTAAGTTGGCCGAGAGATTCAACGAGCATGACATTTTGAATGGAACTATCATGTGAGATGGCCACCTTACCAAGGCCAACCACTTTACCCTTTGAATTATCACCAAAGGTGACATATTTTCGAGGGCCGTCATTTTCAGCAAGCTCACGGAACATCTCTTCGATCTCCGGTCATATGATCAGTACATCCACTATCAAGAACCCATTCCTTTCCTCCTGACGCATATCCCCGAAGATTTGCCGTAAGACCAAAGTGTCTCATTGCATCATCAAGATCGAAGTCACTATCATCATCATCATTGTATCCATGTTCACCATGATCTTGTGACTCATCATTTCCTAGAGAGGGTAATTCATTAGATAAATGATCATCAAAGTGGTCTTTATGAATTCTTATAGCTTTGAATATAATATCACTAATGATTCCACCATCTCCTTTAGCTCGCTTGAGATTAGCGAGCTCAAATAGACAATCACCAAAACTAGGATCACTAGAGTTCATCTTACTCAAGGCAATAGATTTATGGAGAATTTCATCCAAATTTTTCAAGGAATGATCGGGAAATCGTTCCTCAAGAAATTTCCATATAGTATAGGCACAATTAAGAGTAGGCAAACTAGTAATCAAATTTTTGGGCAATCCTCTAACGATGAGCTCAATAGTTCTAAGATTGCGAATCATGTCAATATCTTCATCTAGGGTAGGATGCAAAGGATCAATATGAGGTGCACAAGGGCTAGCAACATAATTGTTCAAACGATACTGATTGAAGATTACAAGCATCTCATTCTTCCACTCATGAAAATATTCTCCATCAAGAATAGGCACTCTATGTCTAAGACTCCCTAAGATAGACACATCCATCTTCCTCCAATGGTGATTAAACCAAGGCAATGGAGACCAAAGCTCTGATACCACTTGTAGGATCTAGAAGTAGATGTGTCTAGAGGGGGGTGATTAGACACTTAGTGCTAAAGTTGCAATTTTTAATCTTTTGGTTTGAGTGGAGTTTTAGGCACAATTCAACATACACAATACATATCAAGCAAGCATGCAAAGAGTATATGAGCAGCGGAAAGTAAAGCATGCAACTTGCAAGAATGTAAAGGGAAGGGTTTGGAGAATTCAAACGCAATTGGAGACACGGATGTTTTTCCCGTGGTTCGGATAGGTGGTGCTATCCTACATCCACGTTGATGGAGACTTCAACCCACGAAGGGTAACGGTTGCGCGAGTCCACGGAGGGCTCCACCCACGAAGGGTCCACGAAGAAGCAACCTTGTCTATCCACCATGGCCATCGCCCACGAAGGACTTGCCTCACTAGCGGTAGATCTTCACGAAAGTAGGCGATCTCCTTGCCCTTACAAACTCCTTGGTTCAACTCCACAATCTTGTCGGAGGCTCCCAAGTGACACCTAGCCAATCTAGGAGACACCACTCTCCAAGAAGTAACAAATGGTGTGTTGATGATGAACTCCTTGCTCTTGTGCTTCAAATGATAGTCTCCCCAACACTCAACTCTCTCTCATAGGATTTGGATTTGTGGAAAGAAGATTTGAGTGGAAAGCAACTTGGGGAAGGCTAGAGATCAAGATTCATATGGTAGGAATGGAATATCTTGGTCTCAACACATGATAGGTAGTTCTCTCTCAGAAATAGGATGCTGGAAGTGTAAGGCTTAGTCTGATGGCTCTCTCCACGAATGAAGAGGAGGTGGAGGGGTATATATAGCCTCCACACAAAATCCAACCGTTACACACAGTTTTCCAATCTCGGTGGGACCGAATCAACAAACTCGGTCAGACCGAAATAGGAAACCTAGTGACCGTTAGAGATTTTCGGTGCGACCGACTGGATCAACTCGGTGGGACCGATGTGCTAGGGTTAGGGTAAATCCAAAACTCGGTTTGACCATTACTCAAACTCGGTGGGACCGATTTGGGTCATAAGTGAAACAGAGAGTTGGCCAAGCAAACTCGGTGGGGCCGATTGCATATCTCGGTGGGACCGAAAATATTGCAATAGGTAACAGAGAGTTTGCAAGCCCATCTCGGTGAGACCGAGATCCCATCGGTGAGACCGAACTGATTAGGGTTTCTGGCAGTGGCTATGACAAGTGAAACTCGGTGGCGCCGGATAGAAAGAATCGGTAGTCGAGTTTGGCTTAGGGTTTAGGTCATATGTGGATATGGGAAAGTAGTTGAGTTTTGGAGCATATCCTAAGCACATGAAGCAAGAGGCTCATTAAGCAACACCTCATCCCTCCTTGATAGTATTGGCTTTTCCTATGGACTCAATGTGATCTTGGATCACTAGAATGTAAAATGAAGAGTCTTGAGCTTTAAGCTTTAGCCAATCCTTCGTCCTTAGCATCTTGGAGACTTTCCACAACCTTTAGTCCATGCCACTCCATTGTTGAACTTATCTGAAACATACTAGATAGAAATGTTAGTCCAACAAGAGATATGTTGTCATCAATTATCAAAACCACCTAGGGAGCACTTGTGCTTTCACTTGGTTCAACAATATGGGAGGCATGATAAGAAAGTGGTAGGTATCGCAGCATAGGCATAGCAAAAGAGCGAGCAACTAGCAAGCGAAGATAGAAGTGATTTCAGGGTATGATCATCTTGCCTGAAATCCCACAAGGAAGAAGAACGAGTCCGTGAAGAAGACAAACAGACGTAGTCGAACGTCCTCACAAACGCGACGTTATCGGAACCAACCCGAAGAAGCAACACCGGAAAGAAGCACACAACATAGTAAACAACCAACACATAAACTGGCATGATGCACAACCAAGTATGATGCATGTCCGGTTTAGAGGCATGGCATGGCAAAGTGCACAAACAATCTACAAATTAAGTGGAGCTCAATATGCAACAAGTTGCATATTGAACAAAAACACCACATGACTTATTTAGTTCACTCTCGTTTATGTACCCAACAATATTAAATGTTGATTAACATGGCAAGGGGTGAAGCAAATGAAAAACTACCTATCTAGTCAAGTTTAAATGAGGCCGGAAACAAACAACAATTCCGGAAACTCCTCATATGCATATATTAGGTTTGGTACTGTTCTGCCTAAACATAATTTTAGAGTTGTTAAGCATGCAAAATGAAGCCACCATGTTAAACTAGGCATTTTTCTGCCCCAATTACATATAAAGTTTATTAAATTCGGAGCTACGGTTGAATAGTTATGAATTAAATATTTTAGCATGGCATAGGAGCAAATTTAAACAAACAACATTTTAGACATTTTAAACATGGATGAAAGTGACATATTATTAAACTAGACAAAATTCTGAGCAAGTTTCATATATAAATCATTTTAATCCGATGCACGAATTGTGAGTTATTATATGCATGAACATGAGGGTCTTTTCTGTAAAACTGCAGTCTCAGGATAATAGGTAAATTTCGCAGACAGGGAAAAACACTATACGGGCCGAAACTGGGCGTATAGAGCATGGCCCAACAGCAAGGGAAAAAAAGGAAGGTGCTCAGGGGGGTGGCCTCACCCAGTGGGCTTCGGCCCGGTCCAAGGAGGAGCAAGACGGGCTGCAGGAGTGGTGTGCTGGGCCTTGCGGCGCGGGAGCCCATGCACGTGCGGGCAGAGGAGGCACGTAGGGCGAGGGGCTCGAGGGGCTCGGCCTCCTCTTGCCCGGGAAGGCAGCGACGGCGGCTCCGGCGGCCAACGACGACATGGGGTGGCGGATCCGCTTGGGGAGGCAAAAGGGAGGTCAGATCTGCGGTGGTGGAGCTTGGATCCGGGGCGCCTGGCCCGGATCTGGCCAACGACGATGACGATGCAGAGCTCCGGCGATGGTTGAACATGGCGATGGCGGGCCTGTGGGGAAGGAAAACTGAGGGGGTTAGGCAGAGAGATAAAGAAGGGAAAGGAGACATGGCGCGGCAGCGGATCTGCCTGGGGTCGGGGCTCTCCTGGCGGAGGTTCTCGTGGGCGGCCATGCTCCGGCGACGTTGGCAGGGAGGCAGTGATGAGGGCGAAAGGGAGGTCGGGGCTCTCCTTGCGGGAACGGCGCCGCTCGGGGGCGGAGCATTCGGGCGACGGCGGCGGAGCGCTTGGGCCCCTATGGGCTTCCCAGGGCCCGAAGCGGGTCCTGGCGGGCTTGGCGGTGGTGGGAGGTTGGCCGGGATGCGGAAAACGAGGAGAGGAGGTGGGAGGCAGCTGGCTGATGATTGGGGTGCGGATTTCGAGGAGGAGGAAGGAGAAGGCCCAAAATGGCATGGAGGGGGTCTATATAAGGTAAGGGGGCTAGGGTTAGGGGGTTTGAGGCCGTTTCGGAGCCGTTCGATCTCGATCGGATGACCCGCAGCGGAGGGGGGTTAGATAGGTGGGCTAGTGGGTTGTGAAGAGAGGTTGGGATGAGATGAGAGGAGAGGAGTGCAGCCCGGCAACTGTTTTCGGAGACCGAAAACGTCCGACGTTAGACCGCTACTATTGCCGCTATAGTTATCCGTTGGTGCGTCAAACGGACTCTGAATGCGATGAAACTTCGCAGGCGGCCTACTAACAACAAAACAACACCGCACGCCAACTTTCATCCCATTCCGAGAACATTTTCCGGCCACTTATAAAATAATATTTCGGACATGCCGCGGGCGCGTGCAAGTGTGTCTGGGCTCAGAACGGACAATGGACGGAACGAGGAGACCGGGACGGATGCAAGTTTTGAAAACATGATGATGCAATGCGGATGATGACATGACAAGATGCAACACGCAAAAGACAAGGCAACAACAACAAATAAGCGGAAGGACACCTGGCACATCGGTCTGGGGGCGTCACAACACTCCACCACTATGAGAGGATCTCGTCCCGAGATCTAGAATGGCACCGGAGGGACAAACGGAAAAGAAATAGAAGAGGTAAAACTAAGTTGCTTCTTTGATAAACGAGTGAAACCAAAGAACCTTGCAAGGTTGAGCAAATTGAAAGAAAGACGCAACGGCGATGAACGAAGTTGAAAGCACTCCGTTAAGAAAGAGGGATAAGAAAGAACCAATTCGGGTAGCACTCCGGTTAAAAGAGATGAAAGACTTGTTAAGATGAAAGAACTTGAGCCGAGGACACAACACTCCGGTTAAATGGATAAGCCAAGAAAAGAACACGATCCTGACAAAACAAGAAGATGGGTTGAAGAGAGCAACAACACAATGGCTCCGGAGCAAAAGTAAGAATGGAATGGAGTGAACGAAGGGAAGCACGATCTTGAGGGAGCACGCTGACACCAAAAGCTAGAACGGAATTGTTGGAAAAAACAACAACGAAAAGGATAAACTTGATATGGTCTTATGGAATACATCTCAAATTATGAGGTGAGAACCTGCGACTCACGGGAAGAAGAATTGGATTGATATGAACAAGGAGACAAGAAACTATTTCACTGGGAGGAATAAATGAAGAACTTGGGTCAATTATACGCCTCACAATAGCAAGATCCTTAGGGAAAGCTTTAGGTGAAATATAACCCAAGATAACTCCAATGACGAGATTGATGGATTTAAAATACCCCATTCTCGATAACTTTGTGAAACATGAACTCAAATTATCAAGAATGACATAATACCACCTCCAATGATACGATAGACAGAAATGCACTCCGGATAACAATATGAAGAATGCTTGAGTTTCTTAGAAAAGAATCTCGATGAACACTTCGAGAAGAAATATAAATCCTTGATGAACCATCATGTAGAACTTTCATGAAGAACTCCGGTAAACAAAAGATAACGAAGAGAGAGAGAAGTTGAACACACAAGGCGAAACCTTGTAATGAGTTAGATGGATCTCCGTCATAAGATAATGCGCAAAAGCTTGGAACTCCAGAAAAGAAAGATGAACAAATGAAATCAAGAATTTGAAGAGCCTCCTGTTGGGAAACGTTGCAGAAAACAAAAATTTTCCTACTCGTTTCACCAAGATTCATCTAGGAGTTCATCTAGCAACGAGTTATCGGATGCATCTACATACCTTTGTAGATCGCGTGCGGAAGCGTTCAAAGAACGGTGATGATGTAGTCGAACACGACGTGATCCAAATCACCGATGACCAAGCGCCGAACGGACGGCACCTCCGCGTTCAACACACGTACGGGACGGAGAGACGTCTCCTCCTTCTTGATCCAGCAAGGGGAAGGAGAGGTTGATGAAGATCCAGCAGCACGACGGCGTGGTGGTGGATGCAGGGCGTCACAGTAGCAGGGCTTCGCCTATACTACGAGGAGGAGAGAGACGTAACGGGGAGAGAGGGAGGGCCAGGGGCTGTGTATGAAGTCCCTCCTCTCCCCCACCTATATATAGGGGTGCTAGGGGGGGCAGCCCTAGGAGATGGATCTCCTAGGGGGGGCGGCGGCCAAGGGTGGGGGGCTTGCCCCCCAAGCAAGGGGGCGCCCCCTTTAGGGTTTCCCCTCAACCCTAGCCGCATGGGCCCTAGGGGAGTGGCGCCCCAGCCCACTTTGGGCGGTTCCCTCCCACTTCAGCCCATGGGGCCCCCCGGGATAGGTGGCCCCACCCGGTGGACCCCCGGGACCCTTCCGGTGGTCCCGGTACAATACCGGTGACCCCGAAACTTGTCCCGATGGCCGAAACAGCACTTCCTATATATAATTCTTTACCTCCGGACCATTCCGGAACTCCTCGTGACGTCCGGGATCTCATCAGGGACTCCGAACAACATTCGGGTTACTGCATACATATCTCACAACCCTAGCGTCACCGAACCTTAAGTGTGTAGACCCTACGGGTTCGGGAGACATGCAGACATGACCGAGACGATCTCCGTCAATAACCAACAGCGGGATCTGGATACCCATGTTGGCTCCCACATGCTCGATGATCTCATCGGATGAACCACGATGTCGAGGATTCAATCAACCCCGTATGCACTTCCCTTTGTCAATCGATATGTTACTTGCCCGAGATTCGATCGTCGGTATCCCAATACCTCGTTCAATCTCGTTACCGGCAAGTCACTTTACTCGTACCGTAATGCATGATCCCGTGACCAGACACTTGGTCACTTTGAGCTCATTATGATGATGCATTACCGAGTGGGCCCAGATACCTCTCCGTCATACGGAGTGACAAAATCCCAGTCTTGATCCGTGTCAACCCAACGGACACTTTCGGAGATACCCGTAGTATACCTTTATAGTCATCCAGTTACGTTGTGAAGTTTGGTACACCTAAAGCACTCCTACGGTATCCGAAAGTTACACGATCTCATGGTCTAAGGAAAAGATACTTGACATTGGAAAACTCTAGCAAACGAACTATACGATCTTGTGCTATGTTTAGGATTGGGTCTTGTCCATCACATCATTCTCCTAATGATGTGATCTCGTTATCAATGACATCCAATGTCCATAGTCAGGAAACCATGACTATCTGTTGATCAACGAGCTAGTCAACTAGAGGCTTACTAGGGACATGTTGGTGTCTATTATTCACACATGTATTACGATTTCCGGATAACACAATTATAGCATGAATAAAGACAATTATCATGAACAAGTTAATATAATAATAATGCTTTTATTATTGCCTCTAGGGCATATTTCCAACAGTCTCCCACTTGCACTAGAGTCAATAATCTAGTTACATTGTGATGATCGAACACCCATGGAATTCTGGTGTTGATCATGTTTTGCTCTAGGGAGAGGTTTAGTCAACGGATCTGCTACATTTCAGGTCCGTATGTACTTTACAAATATCTATGTCTCCATCTTGAACATTTTCACGAATGGAGTTGAAGCGACGCTTGATGTGCCTCGGTCTTCTTGTGAAACTTGGGCTCCTTGGCAAGTGCAATAGCTCCAGTGTTGTCACAGAAGAGTTTGATTGGCCCCGACGCATTGGGTATGACTCCTAGGTCGGTGATGAACTCCTTCACCCATATTGCTTCATGTGCTGCCTCCGAGGCTGCCATGTACTCCGCTTCACATGTAGATCCCGCCACGACGCTTTGCTTGCAACTGCACCAGCTTACTGCCCCACCATTCAAAATATACACGTATCCCGGTTTGTGACTTAGAGTCATCCAGATCTGTGTCGAAGCTAGCGTCGACGTAACCCTTTACGACGAGCTCTTCGTCACCTCCATAAACGAGAAACATTTCCTTAGTCCTTTTCAGGTACTTCAGGATATTCTTGACCGCTGTCCAGTGTTCCTTGCCGGGATTACTTTGGTACCTTCCTACCAAACTTACGGCAAGGTTTACATCAGGTCTGGTACACAACATGGCATACATAATAGAACCTATGGCTGATGCATAGGGGATGACGCTCATCTCTTCTATATCTTCTGCCGTGGTCAGACATTGAGCTGAGCTCAATTTCATACCTTGTAACACAGGCAAGAACCCCTTCTTAGATTGATCCATATTGAACTTCTTCAATATCTTATCAAGGTATGTGCTTTGTGAAAGACCTATGAGGCGTCTCGATCTATCTCTATAGATTTTGATGCCTAATATATAAGCAGCTGCTCCAAGGTCCTTCATTGAAAAACTCTTATTCAAGTAGGCCTTGATGCTGTCCAAGAGTTCTATATCATTTCCCATCAATAGTATGTCATCTACATATAATATGAGAAATGCTACAGAGCTCCCACTCACTTTCTTGTAAACGCTGGCTTCTCCATAAGTCTGCGTAAACCCAAACGCTTTGATCATCTCATCAAAGCGAATGTTCCAACTCCGAGATGCTTGCACCAGCCCATAAATCGAGCGTTGGAGCTTGCACACCTTGTCAGCATTCTTAGGATCGACAAAACCTTCCGGCTGCATCATATACAATTCTTCCTTAAGGAAACCATTAAGGAATGCCGTTTTGACGTCCATTTGCCATATCTCATAATCGTAGAATGCGGCAATTGCTAACATGATTCGGACGGACTTTAGCTTCGCTACCGGTGAGAAAGTCTCATCGTAGTCAACCCCTTGAACTTGTTGATAACCCTTAGCGACAAGTCGAGCTTTATAGATGGTCACATTACCATCCGCGTCTGTCTTCTTCTTAAAGATCCATTTATTTTCTATGGCTCGCCGTTCAACGGGCAAGTCAGTCAAAGTCCATACTTCATTTTCATACATGGATCCTATCTCGGATTTCATGGCTTCTAGCCATTTGTCGGAATCCGGGCCCGCCATCGCTTCTTCATAGTTCGAAGGTTCACCGTTGTCTAACAACATGATTTCCAAGACAGGGTTGCCGTACCACTCTGGTGCGGAACGTGTCCTTGTGGACCTTCGAATTTTAGTAGGAGCTTGATCAGAAGTATCTTGATCATTATCATTAACTTCCTCTCTAGTCGGTGCAGGCACCTCAGGAACATTTTCTTGAGTTGCGCCATTTTCCGGTTCAAGAGGTAATACTTCATCAAGCTCTACTTTCCTCCCACTTACTTCTTTCGAGAGAAACTCTTTCTCTAGAAAGGACCCATTCTTGGCAACAAAGATCTTGCCTTCGGATCTGAGGTAGAAGGTGTACCCAATAGTTTCTTTTGGGTATCCTATGAAGATGCATTTTTCCGACTTGGGTTCGAGCTTTTCAGGTTGAAGTTTCTTGACATAAGCATCGCATCCCCAAACTTTTAGAAATGACAGCTTAGGTTTCTTCCCAAACCATAATTCATACGGTGTCGTCTCAACGGATTTCGATGGAGCCCTATTTAAAGTGAATGCGGCAGTCTCTAAAGCATAGCCCCAAAAAGATAGCGGTAAATCGGTAAGAGACATCATAGATCGCACCATATCTAATAGAGTGCGATTACGACGTTCGGACACACCGTTACGCTAAGGTGTTCCAGGCGGCGTGAGTTGCGAAACTATTCCACATTTTCTTAAGTGTGTGCCAAATTCGTGACTCAAGTATTCTCCTCCACGATCTGATCGTAGAAACTTGATTTTCCTGTCACGTTGATTTTCAACCTCACTCTGAAATTCCTTCAACTTTTCAAAGGTTTCAGACTTGTGTTTCATTAAGTAGATATACCCATATCTACTTAAATCATCAGTGAGCGTGAGAACATAACGATAGCCACCGCGAGCCTCAACACTCATTGGACCGCACACATCAGTATGTATGATTTCCAATAAGTTGGTTGCTCGCTCCATTGTTCCTGAGAACGGAGTCTTGGTCATCTTACCCATGAGGCATGGTTCGCACGTGTCAAATGATTCATAATCAAGAGACTCTAAAAGTCCATCTGCATGGAGCTTCTTCATGCGTTTGACACCTATGTGACCAAGGCGGCAGTGCCACAAGTATGTGGGACTATCATTATCAACCTTACATCTTTTGGTACTCACATTATGAACATGTGTAGTATTACGTTCGAGATTCATAAAGAATAAACCATTCACCATAGGAGCATGACCATAAAACATATCTCTCATATAAATAGAACAACCATTATTCTCGGATTTAAATGAGTAGCCATCTCGAATTAAACGAGATCCCGATACAATGTTCATGCTCAAAGCTGGCACTAAATAACAATTATTAAGGTTTAAAACTAATCC
Organism: Triticum urartu; assembly: GCF_003073215.2. Lineage (NCBI taxonomy): Eukaryota > Viridiplantae > Streptophyta > Magnoliopsida > Poales > Poaceae > Triticum > Triticum urartu. Next base: position 368,052,805 of record NC_053025.1, on the reverse strand, counting down.
CGAAGGTAGATATAGAGGTAGCGTGCCGACGGCGATCACATTGACCTTGGAACCATTCCCGACGCGCATCGTCACCTCGTCCTTTGCCAGTTTCCGCTTATTCCGCAGCCCCTGCTTTGAGTTACAAATGTGAGCAACTGCACCGGTATCAAATACCCAGGAGCTACTACGGACACTAGTAAGGTGCACATCAATTACATGTATATCACATATACCTTTTTTTGCCGGCCTTCTTGTCTGCTAAGTATTTAGGGCAGTTCCGCTTCCAGTGACCGCTTCCCTTGCAATAAAAGCACTCAGTCTCGGGCTTGGGTCCATTCTTTGGCTTCTTCCCGGTAGCTTGCTTGCCGGGCGCGGCAACCTCCTTGCCGTCCTTCTTGAAGTTCTTTTTACCCTTGCCTTTCTTGAACTTAGTGGCTTTATTGACCATCAACACTTGATGTTCCTTCTTGACTTCTACCTCCGCTGATTTCAGCATTGTGAACAACTCAGGAATGGTCTTTTGCATCCCCTGCATGTTGAAGTTCATCACAAAGCTCTTGTAGCTTGGTGGAAGCGACTGGAGGATTCTGTCAATGACCGCATCATCCGGGAGATTAACTCCCAGCTGAGACAAGCGGTTATGTAACCCAGACATAGTGAGTATGTGCTCACTGACAGAACTATTTTCCTCCATCTTACAGCTGAAGAACTTATCGGAGACTTCATATCTCTCGATCCGGGCATGAGCTTGAAAAACCATTTTCAGCTCTTCGAACATCTCATATGCTCCATGTCTCTCAAACCGCTTTTGGAGCCCCGGCTCTAAGCTGTAAAGCATGCCGCGCTGAACGAGGGAGTAGTCGTCAACACGTGTCTGCCAAGCGTTCATAACGTCTTGGTTCTGTGGGACGGGAGCTTCACCTAGCGGTGCTTGTAGGACATAATCTTTCTTGGCAGCTATGAGGATGATCCTCAGATTCCGGACCCAGTCCGTATAGTTGCTGCCATCGTCTTTCAGCTTGGTTTTCTCTAGGAATGCGTTGAAGTTGAGGACTACGTGGGCCATTTGATCTACAAGACATATTGTAAAATATTTTAGACTAAGTTCATGATAATTAAGTTCATCTAATCAAATTATTGAATGAACTCCCACTTAGATTAGACATCCCTCTAGTCATCTAAGTATTACATGATCCGAGTTAACTAGGCCGTGTCCGATCATCACGTGAGACGGACTAGTCAACATCGGTGAACATCTTCATGTTGATCGTATCTTCTATACGACTCATGCTCGACCTTTCGGTCTTCTGTGTTCCGAGGCCATGTCTGTACATGCTAGGCTCGTCAAGTCAACCTAAGTGTTTGCATGTGTAAATCTGTCTTACACCCGTTGTATGTGAACGTCTGAATAAAACACCCGATCATCACGTGGTGTTTTGAAACAGCAAACTGTCGCAACGGTGCACAGTTAGGGGGAACACTTCTTGAAATTATTATGAGGGATCATCTAATTTACTACCGTCGTTCTAAGTAAACAAGGTGCAAAACATGATAAACATCACATGCAATCAAATAATAAACGTGACATGATATGGCCAATATCACATAGCTCCTTTGATCTCCATCTTGGGGCTCCATGATCATCTTGTCACCGGCTTGACACCATGATCTCCATCATCATGATCTCCATCATCGTGTCTCCATGAAGTTGCTCGCCAACTATTACTTCTACTACTATGGCTAACGCGTTTAGCAATAAAGTAAAGTAATTTACATGGCGTTTCTCAATGACACGCAGGTCATACAAAAAATAAAGACAACTCCTATGGCTCCTGCCGGTTGTCATACTCATCGACATGCAAGTCGTGATTCCTATTACAATAGCATGAACATCTCATACATCACATATAGATCATTCATCATTCATCACAACTTTGGCCATATCATATCACAAACCACTTGCTGCAAAAACAAGTTAGACGTCCTCTAATTGTTGTTGCAAGTTTTACGTGGCTGAAATAGGGTTCTAGCAAGAACGTGTTCTTACCTACGTTAAAGTCACAACGTGATTTTTCAACTTCTATTTACCCTTCATAAGGACCCTGTTCATCGAATCCGCTCCAACTAAAGTGGGAGAGACAGACACCCGCCAGCCACCTTATGCAACTAGTGCATGTTAGTCGGTGGAACCGGTCTCACGTAAGCGTACGTGTAAGGTTGGTCCGGGCCGCTTCATCCCACAATGCCGCCGAAGCAAGAAAAGACTAGTAGCGGCAAGGAAGTTGACAAATCTACGCCCACAACAAATTGTGTTCTACTCGCGCAAGAAGAACTACGCATAGACCTAGCTCATGATGCCACTGTTGGGGAACGTTGCAGAAAACAAAAATTTTCCTACTCGTTTCACCAAGATCCATCTAGGAGTTCATCTAGCAACGAGTTATCGGATGCATCTACATACCTTTGTAGATCGCGTGCGGAAGCGTTCAAAGAACGGTGATGATGTAGTCGAACACGACGTGATCCAAATCACCGATGACCAAGCGCCGAACGGACGGCACCTCCGCGTTCAACACACGTACGGGACGGGAGACGTCTCCTCCTTCTTGATCCAGCAAGGGGGAAGGAGAGGTTGATGAAGATCCAGCAGCACGACGGCGTGGTGGTGGATGCAGGGCGTCACAGTAGCAGGGCTTCGCCTATACTACGAGAGAGAAAGACGTAACGGGGAGAGAGGGAGGCGCCAGGGGCTGGTGTATGAAGTCCCTCCTCTCCCCCACTATATATAGGGGTGCTAGGGGGGGCGCCGGCCCTAGGAGATGGAATCTCCTAGGGGGGCGGCGGCCAAGGGTGGGGGGGCTTGCCCCCCAAGCAAGGGGGCGCCCCCTTTAGGGTTTACCCTCAACCCTAGCCGCATGGGCCCTAGGGGAGTGGCGCCCCAGCCCACTTTGGGCTGGGTTCCCTCCCACTTCAGCCCATGGGGCCCCCCGGGATAGGTGGCCCCACCCGGTGGACCCCCGGGACCCTTCCGGTGGTCCCGGTACAATACCGGTGACCCCGAAACTTGTCCCGATGGCCGAAACAGCACTTCCTATATATAATTCTTTACCTTCGGACCATTCCGGAACTCCTCGTGACGTCCGGGATCTCATCCGGGACTCCGAACAACATTCGGGTTACTGCATATACATATCTTCACAACCCTAGCGTCACCGAACCTTAAGTGTGTAGACCCTACGGGTTTGGGAGACAAGCAGACATGACCGAGACGACTCTCCGGTCAATAACCAACAGCGGGATCTGGATACCCATGTTGGCTCCCACACGCTCCACGATGATCTCATCGGATGAACCACGATGTCGAGGATTCAATCAACCCCGTATGCAATTCCCTTTGTCAATCGATATGTTACTTGCCCGAGATTCGATCGTCGGTATCCCAATACCTCGTTCAATCTCGTTATCGGCAAGTCACTTTACTCGTACCGTAATGCATGATCCCGTGACCAGACACTTGGTCACTTTGAGCTCATTATGATGATGCATTACCGAGTGGGCCCAGTGATACCTCTCCGTCATACGGAGTGACAAATCCCAGTCTTGATCCATGTCAACCCAACAGACACTTTCGGAGATACCCGTAGTCTACCTTTATAGTCACCCAGTTACGTTGTGACGTTTGGTATACCCAAAGCACTCCTACGGTATCCGGGAGTTACACGATCTCATGGTCTAAGGAAAAGATACTTGACATTGGAAAAACTCTAGCAAACGAACTATACGATCTTGTGCTATGTTTAGGATTGGGTCTTGTCCATCACATCATTCTCCCAATGATGTGATCCCGTTATCAATGACATCCAATGTCCATAGCCAGGAAACCATGACTATCTGTTGATCAACGAGCTAGTCAACTAGAGGCTTACTAGGGACATGTTGGTGTCTGTTATTCACACATGTATTACGATTTCCGGATAACACAATTATAGCATGAATAAAGACAATTATCATGAATAAGGAAATATAATAATAATGCTTTTATTATTGCCTCTAGGGCATATTTCCAACAATTAACTCTTATGCCAACCTTCCTTTTGTTTTATGGTTGTAATTTGTTTTGTTGTGATACAAAATTTGTTCTTAACGTGCAGCCACCAGCTGAAGAAAATAGCAAGCCATTTTTTATAGTGTATGGTGTTCCCTATATTTGCACTGGTGGCGAACTTTGATGCCCAATAGATGTAATTTGTGCAATCGCCTTAATAGCCTAGCGTTAGTTTTGGGCTTATTTATTTCCTTGTCTTCTTTTTCCCTGGTTTGCTAGTGGCCGCAACAACCATCACTACTGCATCATGGTCCAAACGCGACACTACGATTAGAGACCCTTCGACGAAGCTGTGTGGGATGCCATAATCACAAACGGTAGTGTAAAAGAACCATCAAAAAAGATGCAAAACATTTGCGACGATGGATGCATCAAACACGGTTCAGATTTTAGTTGCGTGTGTGATGCAGGGCATACAATTCAGTTCAATTAACTATTTGTGATGAGGAGGAACAAAAGAAACGGGCAGCCAGATGAAGATGTGTGCGATATACAGGATACGGTTCACTAGGAGGAACTGTGTGTGATTAGGCAACACAATGGAAATGGTTCAACTGAACAAGATGTGTGTGATACGCGACAAACAGGTCCGTAATCAGAAATGTGTGCGAAGACCAATAATAACACAGACAATTGCTGTTAATAAGCCGTGTGATTTGCTCTGTCTATAGAAGAATAACATGTATGTATATATAACTGCAATAAACTTCCAATTACATAAGTGACTTACAGATCATTCGCACACACACCTCAATAAACAATTGCATGCATTCTAAAGTAGGAGAATCGATCGTCTAGCCATCTACTTCTTGTGACGCTCCCACCACTGCTCTGTGGCTCGATCCCTCGTCTAGGGCAGGAAGAAGACAGTTTCTCATGTCAACGATCTGCCTGTACGTCTCATAGCTTGTGTACGTGTCCTTGGCCGCGTACTTGACGTGTTCTTCATCCAGTCTCTCATGCCAAACACTGTGCCAGGTGTTCTTGTCCCTCTTGCTCTCTTCCTTCATCTTCACGTAGTAGGGATCGATGGTGGTCGAGGCGAGGTCAACCAGGGAATTCAGTTTGTTGTTGTCGCTCCCCCTGACCTTGTAGTGGTGCTGGATGTTGACAAGATTCGGGCATTTCAAGCCTGAAACCTTGAGCGCTTTTAGATCATTGGTGGTGTCCACCATAGCGAAATTGTAGTCGGAGCTGTCGATAAACCTGGATAAATCCTCGCAAGGCCTTGTGGCCAGGTGGTAGTGGTAGACGAGGACGTCATGTTGCACGCACAACTGGGCAACGGCAACCTTCTGATGGTGATATTAAAGTCATGCTAGTTCAGAAGTTGTGAATTTGAGAAATACTTGGGTTGAAGCTTGTGATTCCCGTAGCATGCACGTATGGTGAACCGTTATGTGATGAATCGGAGCATGATTTATTTTTTGATTGTCTTCCTTATGAGTGGTGGTCGGGGACGAGCGATGGTCTTTTCCTATCAATCTATCCCCCTAGGAGCATGCGTGTAATACTTTTCTTTGATAACATGTAGATTTTTGCAATAAGTATATGAGTTCTTTATGACTAATGTTGAGTCCATGGATTATACGCACTCTCACCCTTCCACCTTTGTTAGCCTCTCTAATACCGCACACCTTTCGCTGGTATCATACACCCACCTTATACCTTCCTCAAAACAGCCAGCATACCTACCTATTATGGCATTTCCATAGACATTCCGAGATATATTCCATGCAACTTTCCACCATTCCGTTTATTATGACACACTCCATCATTGTCATATTGCTTAGCAAGATCATGTAGTTGACAGCGTATTTGTGGCAAAGCCACCATTCATAATTCTTTCATACATGTCACTCATGCATCATTGCATATCCCGATACACCGCCGGAGGCATTCACATAGAGTCATATTTTGTTCTAAGTATCGAGTTGTAATTGTTGAGTTGTAAGAAAAATAAAAGTGTGATGATCATCATTATTAGGGCATTGTCCCAGTGAGGAAAGGATGATGGAGACTATGATTCCCCCACAAGTCGGGATGAGACTTCGGACGAAAAATAAATAAAAGAGGCCAAAGAAGCCCAAATAAAAAAAGAGAAAGAAAAGAGGCCATAAAAAGGGGGGAAAAGGCCCAAATAAAAAATTATGAGAGAAAAAGAGAGAAGGGACAATGTTACTATCCTTTTACCACACTTGTGCTTCAAAGTAGCACCATGATCTTCATAGTAGAGAGTCTCTCATGTTATCACTTTCATATACTAGTGGGAATCTTTCATTATAGAACTTGGCTTGTATATTCCAATGATGGGCTTCCTCAAATTGCCCTAGGTCTTCATGAGCAAGCAAGTTGGATGCACACCCACTTAGTTTCTTTTTGAGCTTTCATATACTTATAGCTCTAGTGCATCCGTTGCATGGCAATCCCTACTCACTCACATTGATATCTATTGATGGGCATCTCCATAGCTCGTTGATACGCCTAGTTGATGTGAGACTATCTTCTCCCTTTTTCTCTTCTCCACAACCACCACTCTATTCCACCTATAGTGCTTTATCCATGGCTCATGCTCATGTATTGCGTGAAGATTGAAAAAGTTATGAGAATGTCAAAAGTATGAAACAATTGCTTGGCTTGTCATCGGGGATGTGCGGGATTTAAATATTTTGTGTGGTGAAGATAGAGCATAGCCAGACTATATGATTTTGTAGGGATAACTTTATTTAGCCATGTTATTTTGAGAAGACATAATTGCTTTGTTAGTATGCTTGAAGTATTATTATTTTTTATGTCAATATGAACTTTTGTCTTGAATCTTTCGGATCTGAATATTCATACCACAATTAAGAAGAATTACATTAAAATTATGCCAAGTAGCACTCCGCATCAAAAATTCTATTTTATCATTTACCTACTCAAGGACGAGCAGGAATTAAGCTTGGGGATGCTTGATACGTCTCCAACGTATCTATAATTTTTGATTGCTTTGTGCTATATTATCTACTGTTTTGGACATTATTGGGCTTTATTACCCACCGTAGAATACTTATGCTCTCGAGAGAAGCCACTAGTGAAACCTATGGCCCCCGGGTCTGTCTTTATCATATTAATCTCCTACTACTTAGTTATTTCCTTTGCTATTTACTTTGCCTTTATTTTACTTTACATCTTTATCATAAAAATACCAAAAATATTATCTTATCATATCTATCAGATCTCACTCTCGTAAGTGGCCTTATAGGGACTGACAACCCCTATTTGTGTTGGTTGCGAGGATTTATTTGTTTTGTGCAGGTGCGAGGGACTCGCGCGTAGCCTCCTACTGGATTGATACCTTAGTTCTCAAAAACTGAGGGGAATACTTATGCTACTTTGTTGCATCATCCCTTCCTCTTTGGGGAAAACCAACGTAGTGCTCAAGAGATAGCATAGTCTTCGCCTGCAAAAAGCTCTAGTGGTGACGCCGTCTTGGGCTCCACGATGACCTCCGTCTTGCAGTCCATGGTCTTGGTCTTGTTGCACTGAAATGGCAACCTTTGCCTGAGGCCTCGATACTCCGCGGTTGTGCCTGTCTCCTTTGCACCAAAGAGGAAACAAGGACGCTGCTCGTGCTGGCGCCCGCCTGGCACCCGCCTGGTGTTGATCGTCATGGATTACGTTATGAGAGCCTCGTGAGGTTCGCCTCGCCTTGATATCTCCGCTCCTCGCGAGCCTACCCGACCAGGCCGCTCCAAAGGAGATCTTGCATCGTCCGCCTCGCGAGGATCGGACCCTCGCGAGGGTATTGGATGCTTTGTTGATGAAGATGGGCCGAACGGCTCGCTGGCTTATCCACGCCGTGGGCCGCTGGCAGGCAAGTCTGGGGACCCCCATTCCCAGAACGCCGACAGTAGCCCCCGGGCCCAAGGTGCGCGCGGGCTTGGCTTCGCGGCGAAGCCAAGGGTCAAGTTCGGAGCACCGCGGACCCAAAAAGCCTGTGGCCTTGGTCAACACGTGGCGGTTGATTGGACGTGGGCGTCTCCGCTTCCCCACGTTGCCTCGGCAACTGCTTGACCTGACAAAAGGCTGGCGCGGGCGGATCTTGCTTTCATCGCTTCTTCCTTGCCTCGCTCCAGATCCCCTTTCTTTCTCTTCGCCGCCGCTACCTACAGATCGGCTTCGGCCTTGCTCCGCATCTACCGCCCTTGGCGCCGCGCAAGGTCAAGACTTCCTCAGCTCCGGCTTGGTACGAGCCCGCTCTTGAGGCGCCCACTGTCATGGAGAAGAGCCTTGCCTCCGTGCTCCTGCTGACGGCGGGGGAGAGCAATGAGTGGGGGAAGACGGAGCTCCGGCTTGCCTCCGACGAGCCGGAGCCTGAGGGGAGCACCTTCTTTCCCTTCTTTTCGAGCAGCGTTGCCGTCGGGTTGGTCCCTCCTTTCTCTGATTTCTTTTATGAAGTCCTCGACCACTATGGGCTGCAAGCGTTGCATCCATCCCAACTTTGTCCTCCTCCTGTCCATCTTTGCCTACTATTGTGAGGCGTACCTGGGCGTGATGCCGTCCGTGGTGCTCCTGCGCCATTTCTTCATCCTCCGCGTCAGCGAGGGTCACATCTCTGGATGCGCAAACTTCGTTGCATCCGGCATGGCCAACTCGATCTTGAGCACCGGGAAGAGGGCCGACAACATTTGATCCAAATGGATGATGGTGGACGCCAAACTCGCCCATCCGCGCGTGGTGCTGCCGACGGAGGCGCCCTGGCAAGGCAAGGAGTGGCCTAGGGCGGAGCTTGTCCATGAGCGGGCATCGTCAGTGTTGGGGCAGATGATGACTGACCTGAAGCCGGGCAATGCGAGGGCGGCCAAAATAACGGGAGCGATGCTCCTGAGGGAGTTCTTGACGCTGCGGGTTGCCCCACTCCAGGTACGTGCGCGCCCCTTCTAGGAGCTTGAAGGAGGGGAAAACAAGGCCTGCCTGAGGCCAGGGGACCTGCCTGATGACGAACTAGACGTCGTCCTGCGTCTCATAGTCGGAGACAACCAGGAGTACCTGCCTACTGCCTTCATTCCCCTGTTTCAACGCAGGGACTGGGAGGAATTCGTCGCCTCCAGGCCAACTTTTGATGCACGCGGGCTGGTGCCGCCGGTGTTTTCGGGAGCTCCTACGGCGCAGAAACTGGTGGAGGTGTCTTCTGGCGAGTCCCACGGAGAGGGGAAGAAGAGGTGGACTCGGAGGAGACCCCGGAAGAGGTGGGGGAGACCTCCCCTCCGAGCAAGGCCGAGATTCTCCGCGCCCTTCCTGATGATGCCGAGGCCGACGCCTACCAAGGTGGCAAGGAGCAACCCATCGTCCCGACGAAGGGTCGGTCGTCGCTGGTGGACCGTGGTGCCGCCTCCACCCCAATGCCTCCTGGGGCGGGATCCGGTTCTGCCTCCGCACCGCATGGCGCCACCGGAGCCCGAGCGCCTGCCCCTCAGGCCCCGATGCTGTCGGGCCTCAAGCTTCACAAGCGAAAGGTGGAGTACCTTGCGGTGGACCGGTAGGTGTCTCGAACTTCGCTTCGTCCCTACTGGTACTTGTTATTTCCTGACGCTCGCCTTTGGTTGATAGGGCAGACATCTTCGGCGAAGAATAGGAAGGAGGGTACGGCGGCTGTGCCTCCCTCCGCAGAGCCAGGAGGCAACATCGCCCATGTTTCCCCAGCCCGGTCGTCCTCGTGAGATCGAAGCTTTCAAGATGATTGAGTTAGCTCGTATACAAAACAAGTATCTCACACAAGAAAATATTTTGTTGAAGGAGCATATTGTCGCACTCAAGGGCGTTATTCACAAGCTGAAGGACCTCTTACGCTCGATGCGCGATTATCCGTCACCACCACCTTCTTCACCAACCAAGGAGATATAATCACATGGGTATGGGCACCCCCGTTGGCAACTGCCAAGCTTGGGGTAGGTGCCCCGATATCGTATCACAATCACAACTCCTATCTTTACTGTTTTTCTTAGTTCGATCCTATTAGTGGTATCTTGATCTAGTAGAATAAATTTTATGGCATGATCTAATTTTGAGTTTTGCTTTATGATCTCTCTATGTAATCGAGTCCGTGAGCAATATATAATAAAGATTAGTGTTGAGTCAAGGGCTTGATTATTTTTCCATGATCTTGGATGAATAAAATAAAATAGAAAAAGAATAAAAAGAAACAAAGGGTTCATATTGATCTTATTGAGAGTAGTGACTTCACATAGAAAGGGTATGATGATTAAAAGTTGTTGAGAGTTGGCAGACATAGCTTTGGTCATTGTTGCAATTAATAGGAAGTAATAAGGAAAGAGAGGTTTTCACATATAGATATATTATCATTGACATCTTTTATGATTGGGAGCACTCATTAAAATATGACATGCTAAAGAGTTGATGTTAGACAAGGAAGACAACGTAATGAGTTATGTCTTTCTTATATCTGAGATAAAGTATGTTGTCATGGATCCTCTAACTTGTTGAGCTTCCCTTTCCCCCTCATGCTAGCCAAATTCTCAGCACCAAGTAGAAATACTACTTGTGCTTCCAAATATCCCTAAACCAGTTTTGCCATGAGAGTCCACCATATCTACCTATGGATTGAGTAAGATCCTTCAAGTAAGTTGTCATTGGTGCAAAGCAATAAAAATTGCTCTAAATATGTATGATTGATTGGTGTGGGAGAAATAAGCTTTATACGATCTTGTGATATGGAAGTAATAAAAGCGACGGACTGCATAATAAAGGTTCATATCACAAGTGGCAATATAAAGTGACGTTCTTTCGCATCGAGATTTTATGCATCCAACCATAAAAGCGTATGGCAACCTCTGCTTCCCTCTGCGAAGGGCCTATACTTTATTATTATCTTCTACCTTATGCAAGAGTCATGGTGATCTTCACCTTTTCTTTTTCATTTTATCCTTTGGCAAGCTCAGCATGTTGGAAAGAACATGATATATATATCTACCTGGATGTAGGGGAGCATGAACCATTATTGTTGACTTACCCTTGAGGTAAAAGGTTGTGGGGCAAAACTATAAAGCCCCTATCTTTCTCTGTGTCCGACTAAAACTCCGTAACCACAAGTATTGCGTGAGTGTTAGCAATTATGGAGGACTAAATGATAGTTGAGTATGTGGACTTGCTTTTTAGCTCTGACATAGACTCTTTCCGATGTTATGATAAATTGCAATTGCTTCAATGACTGAGATTATAGTTTGTCGGAGCCCAATAAGGTTTATGATTTATACTTTTGCATTGTGAATAGATCATCACTTGAACATAAGTAATCATATGACAAAATCTATATATGTTGCTGTTATGAGAATAATCATGATGCCTTCATGTCCGTATTTTATTTTTATCGACGCCTCTACCTCTAAACATCAGGACATATTTATTGTTATCGGCTTTTCGCTTGAGGACAAGCGAGGTCTAAGCTTGGGGGAGTTGATACGTCCATTTTGCATCATGCTTTTATATCGATATTTATTGCATTATGGACTGTTATTTCACTTTATGTCACAATACTTATGGCTATTCTCTCTTATTTTACAAGGTTTACATAAGGAAGGAGAATGCCGGCAGCTAGAATTCTGGGCTGGAAAAGGAGCAAATATTAGAGACCTATTCTGCGCAACTCCAAAAGTCCTGAAACTTCACGGGACATCTTAAAAGAAACAAAGAAAAATCCTTGCCAAAGATGAAGGCCAGGGGGACCACACCCTTCTCACGAGGGTGCCCCCCCCTAGGGCGCGCCCCCTACCTCGTGGGCCCCCTGGTGGCTCTCTGACGTCCATCTTTTCCTATATGAGGTCTTTCGATGAGAAAAAAATAAGGAGGAACTTTTCGGGACGAGACTCCGCCGCCACGAGGCGGAACCTTGGCGAAACCAATCTAGAGCTCCGGCAGTGCTGTTCTGCCAGGGATACTTCCCTCCGGGAGGGGGAAATCATCACCATCGTCATCACCAACGCTTCTCTCATCGAGAGAGGGCAATCTCCATCAACATCTTCACCAGCACCATCTCATATCCAAACCCTAGTTCATCTCTTGTATCCAATTCTTGTCTCAAAGTCTAGGATTGGTGCTAGTAGGTTGCTAGTAGTGTTGATTACTCCTTGTAGTTGATGCTAGTTGGTTTATTTGGTGGAAGATCATATGTTCAGATCCTATATGCATATTATTACCCCTCTGATTATGAACATGAATATGCTTTGTGAGTAATTACGTTCGTTCCTGAGGACAAGGGAGAAGTCTTGCTATGAGTAGTCATGTGAATTTGGTATTCGTTTGATATTTTGGTAAGATGTATGTTGTCTAGCCTCTAGTGGTGTTATGTGAACGTCGACTACATAACACTTCACCATTATTTGGGCCTAGAGGAAGGCATTGGGAAGTAATAAGTAGATGATGGGTTGCTAGAGTGACAGAAGCTTAAACCCTAGTTTATGTGTTGCTTCGTAAGGGGCTGATTTGGATCCATATGTTTCATGCTATGGTTAGGTTTACCTCAATACTTTTTTTGTAGTTGCGGATGCTTGCAATAGAGGTTAATCATCAGTGGGATGCTTGTTCAAGTAAGAACAGCACCCAAGCACCGGTCCACCCACATATCAAATTATCAAAGTATCGAACGCGAATCATATGAACGTGATGAAAACTAGCTTGACGATATTCCCATGTGTCCTCGGGAGCGCTTTTCCTAGTATAAGAGTTTGTTTCGGATTGTCCTTTGCTACAAAAGGATTGGGCCACCTTGCTGCACTTTATTTACTTTTGTTACTTGTTGCTCGTTACAATCTATCTTATGACAAAACTTTTTGTTACCACTTATTTCAGTACTTGCAGAGAATACCTTGCTGAAAACCGCTTATCATTTCCTTCTGCTCCTCGTTGGGTTTGACACTCTTACTTATCGAAAGGACTACGATAGATCACCTACACTTGTGGGTCATCATGCCCCTACCTGGCGCGCCAAATGTCGGATTCAGGTCTCCACAGACCCAAGAGAGGTTCGAGCTCTGGGGCGTGTGCAAAGAACTCAACCTCACCAGCCAGCCAGTTCGTCGCTCCCATGTCCTAGCTCGATGAACAAGGAAGAAAACAGACACAACAGTTTACCTAGGTTCGGGCAACATGTGGTGTAATACCCTACTCCTGCTTTGGGGTGGATTGGCCTCACGAGGGGCTGAGGATGAACTAGTACAGAGGGAGAACAACCTCACGAGGTCTGTTCTAGTGCGAGTGTGAGTAAGAGAAGTCTCTCCCCTTCTATGGTGGTGGCTAAGCTATATTTATAGTAGCCTTGGTCCTCTTCCTCCAAATGAAGGTGGGAAGGGATCCCAAAGTGGCCAATTTTGAAGGGGGCAGGAAGTACATCCTATCCTGATGAAAGGTGGTCTTCTCCTACAAAGCTTTCGATCGTGATGTCGGGGTGGGTTCGGTGATGACATCCATCATGTCGTCCTGGTGGTCTTGGTATTGTTGCACGGGAATGGAAACCTTCGGCTGATTCTTCAGGACCTCGCGCATGCGCTTGCCACCTTAACAGCAAAGAGGAAACCAGTTTCTCTACGCCCGCTGGCGCCCGCCTAGCCTTGATCGTCATGGCTGGCGTCACCTCAACCTCATGAGGTGGGCGCCTGCATAGGAACCTCTGCTCCTCGGGATCCACCCTGAGGAGGACGCTCACTTCGGAGGTCTTGATGTCGTCTGCCTCATGAGGCTTGGCCCCTTGCGAGGGTCTTGTCTTGCTGGTGTTAAAGATGGGCCATACCAGGCCGTCGATGCAGCCACACGGCGGGCTGTAGGCAGGCAAGTTTGGGTACCCTGGTTCCCAGAACGTTGATAGTTCAATATTGCGGTGTCCTCACCAAGTGACTGTAGGTGTAGCGAGGCATGTATTGTATTGTTGCCATTAAGGATAAAATGATGCGGTTTATTCATATTGATTGGGTTTACTTTGTCGACATCATGTCATCTTGCTTAAAGAGTTACTCTATTTTTCATGACCTTAATACCATAGATGCATGTTGGATAGTGGTCGATTGGTGGAGTAATAGTAGTAGATGCAGGCAGGAGTTGATCTACTTGTCACGGACGTGATGCCTATATGTGTGGTCATTGGCATGAATAACGTCATAACTATGCACTTTTCTATCAATTTCCCAACTGTAATTTGTTTACCCACGGTATGCTATGTGTTCGAGAGAGAAGCCTCTAGTGAAAACTATGCCCCCGGGGTCTACTTTTATCGTATTATAAAAAAATACCTTGCTACAATTATTTTTTGTTATTTTGTTTTACTTTTCTTTTTATCTATCTATCACTATCAGAATTAATCCTTGCAAATAACGAGTTCAAGGGGATTGACAACCCTCTTGGCCGTGTTGGGTGCAAGTATTTGCTTTTGTGTGTGTAGGTACTGAAGACGGGAAATTGTGTGGTTATCCTCTTGGTTTGATAACCTTGATTCTCACTAAGGGAAATACGTATCTCTCCTGTACTGCTTCACCCCTCCTCTTCGGGGAAATCCTAACACAGTTTACATGTAGCAGGGCGTAGAATGACCCCTATTTTCACGACTCTATCTCCAGGGCTAATGTCAAGCCAAAGTAACTGAAGCCCTGAAGGGGTTGGAGGATGGCCCTGCCACAGGAAGGGATCTTTCCATCCTTGAGGTGGGGAATCCCTTCTAAGAAGTACCAGAAAAGGCCGAAGTGGGGGCCAAATGCCTAAGAAACACTTGCAAAGGGCCACGAAGCAAGAGAGGTGCGGGACACCACTCAGGGTTAGGTGATGCAGTGGAAGCCCGTAGAAGGCCAGCACATCCTTGGTAAAGAATTAAGTGGAAACCTCATTCGGGCGATGGATGAATGCTACATGCATCACCTGGTTCCAACATAATGGTCGCGGGACCTTATCTCTTGATCGAGGCACCATCTAGCCCATATTGATGAACTCCGGAAGGTGCCCCATCATTACCAATTGCTCCAACTGGTATGGCAAGATGGAGGAGCGCTCCCAATCACTAACCCACTCGGGCAGATGAGGAAGGCATGGCAATGTGGCCTCAAGCAGGTCACCTTGACCGGGTTTTTCTCCGGAGGTGGAAGGGGTGAAAGCCATGACTCTACGATAGAGAGAGGCGTGGATGCCGTCGATCTAGAGGGAGCCAGCGGAAGACCTGGCGGTGGAGAAGAGGGGCCAAGCAGGACCCAATGTGACCATTCAGCCGTCATATTTAAATAGGCTAGCATACAAACCATGCCTGAGACGGCGCGTGTGCGGGTGGTGGTCTGGCCCGTGGAGCTTTTGAGCCCTATCACCCAGGAAAAATCACCAACACTACTCGTAAGGAGGAGGAAATTGCCCTATGACGACTCAAGAGGCCGAATGCATGAAGAGAGGAGCCCGACGGAGGTCTCAAAGCCCGAATGCTCGCAACCTCCACCACACTGGGGGGCTACTGGCGGGGTCCTAAACCCAGGGTACCTAATGTAAAGGATCCCGACCTCGACCTTTACCAGGGCCCACTAGGCTCAAGGTGCATCTGGTAAACCTAAGAAAGCGAAGGCGATGAGCGACAAGCGTGTTCCCCAAGATAGAGGGTGGTGCCAAACTGATCTAATCTACCCTCCCTGTGTAAACCCTAGGCATCTCCTGTCTATATAAAGGGAGGCCTAGGTCCTCATTAGATATCCAATCGAAAACTCAACTTCTAGTAGACATCTCAAACACAATTGTAATCATCTGCACAAGGTATCCCCTTGTGACGCCCCGAGTCCGATGCTCCAGATTCCTTCCTTTTCTTTTCATTGTTATTGTGTGTTTATTTTGTTTGTTGCATTATCATAATTATTTTGCATATTTCATTCCTCTATGTTGAGTGCCTTTGTCACATTTTCTCTTCTTGCATCATGTTCATCATTGGTTATATTGCATTGCCATGCCCATCTCTTGCCATATTGTATTATGTTGTTGCCATGATGGTCTCTTTCCGGCGGAGCCCGGGAAGTGAACACGGTCTTGTGTTATGCTTGAACGTAAGTAGTTTCAGGATCACTTCTTGATCACTTCTAGCTTCTTGCCGTTGTGTTGCTTCTCTTCTCGCTCTTATTTGCATATGTTAGCCACCATATATGCTTAGTGCTTGCTGCAGCTCCACCTACTTACCTTACCCTACCCGTAAGCTTAAATAGTCTTGATCTCGCGGGTGTGAGATTACTGAGTCCTCGTGGCTCACAGATACTTCCAAACAGTTGCAGGTGCCGATGATACCAGTGCAGGTGATGCTACCAAACTCAAGTGGGAGTTCGACGAGGATCTGGGTCGTTACTACGTTTCATTTCCTGATGATCAGTAGTGGAGCCCCGTTGGGACGATCGGGGATCTAGCATTTGGGGTTGTCTTCCTTTATTTTGGTTCCGTAGTCGGACCTTTGATTGTACTCTGGATGATGTATGTTTAACTTGTTGTATTGTGTGACGTGGCGATTGTAAGCCAACTCTGTATCCCTTTCTTATTCAGTAGATGGGATTGTGTGAAGATTACCCCTCTTGCGACAAAACTACCATGCGGCTATGCCTCTAAGTCGGGCCCCGGCATGTGGGAGATATAGCCGCATTGTGGGTGTTACACCCCTCACCATGAATAACAAGACAAAGCAGGATGTAGGGTATTACTCTTTGAAGGCCCGAACCTGGGTAGATTGTGTGTGCAGACTCCATTCTGATACTTCATGTCTTGTCATGAACCCTACCGAGGGATCTTACGGGAATTTACTCTATCACCTATCATCATTCTCTTTGCCATCCAAAGTGCTGAGTCCATGGCTCATGATCAGGTATCTAGTGGACTTGAAACTGCTAAAGCGAGAAAACGTACAAAAAAATTGCTTGGTTTGGCACCGGGGTGTTCGTGATTTATACTTTACGCTAGGAAGACCGAGTTATGCCATGCTTACATGATCAAATGAGTAGGAACAACATTCTTCAGCATTGTTTATTTTGAAGAGTAATGATTATTTTCTGGCATACTTTATATTATCGTTGCGATATCTATTAAATCATCACTTCTCAACATTCATACCCAAAAGTATTACAGGATTAAGATATGTTAGGTAGCATTTCAAATCAAAAATTATAATTTGTATCATTTACCTACTCGTGCAAGAGCAGGAATTAAGCTTGGGGATGCTGATACATCTCCAATGTATCTATTATTTTTTATTGTTTCATGCTATTATGTTACCAATCGTGTATGCTTATAGGCCATTTTATATCATTTTTAGGAACTAACCTATTGACTCATTGCCAAGTGCCAGTTCCTATTTTTTTCCTATTTCTTTGTTTCGCAGAAAAACCGTACCAAACGAGGTACAAACACGATGAAATGTTACAATGATATTTTTTGGACCAAAAGAGATCCTAGAAGCTTCGCGGATGCACCAGAGCATATTCGAGGGGGGCACAAGCTCAGGTAGCGCACCCTTAGGGGGCATTCCATGTGAGCTTGTGGGTCCCACGAGGCCCCGTTTGACCTAATGTTAGTGTTATAAATTCTCTAAAATCGAGAGATCCCCAAAGCGAGACCCGAAACAATTTTATCACTGCCGCAAGCCTATGTTCTTCCGCCGGTACTCTTCTATCATGGAGGCCATCTTCATCAACCTTTCTTCCTCCATGATGATGTGTGAGTAGTTCCCACAAGACCTACTGGTCCATAGCAGTAGCTACATGGATCTCTCGCTCTCTCTCTCTCTCTCTCTCTCTCTCTCTCTTTTCGATCTTCAATACAATGATCTCTTAGCAGATCAATCTGATGTAATTCTTGTGGTGTGTTTGTTCGGATCTGATGAATTATAGGTTTATTTAGATTATTAATTGAAATTAATAGTCTTTTCTGAGATTTATAATGTGTGATTTTATAGCCTTGTATTTCTCTCTGATCTATCTATCTCTTTTGGCCAATTAGATTGATTTATCTTTAGTGGGAGAGGTGCTTGGTAGTAGGTTCAATCTTGTGTTGTCCTTACTATATGACAGGTGGAGTTGCAAGGCATGTATTTGTATTGTTGCTACTAAGGGTAAATTCAATCATATTAATTGATTTTACTTTGTCTACATTATGTCAGCATGCTCTAAGCATTACTTTGTTTGTTATGAACTTAATACCTTAAGACGCATGCTGAATAGCGGTCAAGGGATGGAGTAATAGTAGTAGATTTAATAAGATTAATTGTCTACTTGTCTCGGATGTAATGCCTATGTATTGATCATGCCATGAATATCATCATAACTACGCACTATTCTATCAACTTCCCAATAGTAATTTGTCTACCCACCGTACTATGCTCATGAGAGAGATGCCTCTAGTGAACGCTACGGTCCCTTGGTCCATTCACTTTATATTTACTAAAGACCTAAAAAATACTTGCTGCAATTTATTTAATTTTATTTCTTTTTATATTTATCTATTTACCACTATTTGAGTTAATCCTTGCAATTAATAAGTACAAGGGGATTGACAACCCTCATGCCCATGTTAGGTGCAAGTATTTGTTGTGTGTCTGTGTGTGTGTGCATGTGTGTGTGCAGGTACTACTTACCTTTATTTGCCCGCATTTCCTACCTATTCATTAAACATTGGTTCTTAACTGAGGGAAATACTATCTACTACTGTACTACATCACCCTTCGTCTTCGGATAAATCCCAACGCCTATCACAAGTAACACGCTGATACATCTCCAACGTATCTATAATTTTTGATTGTTTCATGTTGTTATATTATCATTCTTGGATGTTTTACAATCATTTCATAGCAACTTTGTATCATTTTTTGGGACTAACCTATTGACATAGTGCTCAATGCTAGTTGTTGTGTTTTGCTTGTTTTTTACATCGTAAAAAATCAATACCAAATGGAGTCCAACGCAGCAAAACTTTTTGGAGAATTTTTATGGACCAGAAAACCCAGGATGGGCCAAAGAAGTACCAGAGGGGAGGCCCGAGGTGGGCACAACCCACCAGAGTGCGCCCAGGAGCCGAGGCGCGCCCTAGGGGGTTATGCCCCCCTTGGTGGCCTCCCGCACCGCCTCTTCACCCTATAAATCCCCAAATATTCCAGAAACCCTAGGGGAGTCGACAAAACACAATTCTAGTCGCCACAAGTTCCAGAACCACGAGATCCAATCTAGACACCATCACGGAGGGGTTTTGTAACACCCTCGATGCGACTATAGCTCCCACGTGTCGAGGCACGACTTAGAGACATAATCGCATTGAAGGAATATGTCGCAAGTAAGGTAATCTTTACACATCCCATGTAATATAATAATAAAGGGGAGATAACATAGTTGGCTTACACTCGCCACGTCAATCAAGGTACATAAATAACATTACATCATCCAAAACACTCATGGCCCGAGTACGGCGCCAAAATAAAAGATAACCCAACATGCGACATGGTCCCGATCACCCCCAACTGGGCACCACTACTGATCATCAGGAAAGGAAACATAATAACGTTGAGAGTCCTCGTCGAACTCCCACTTGAGCTCGAGCGCGTCACCTAGAGCGGAATCATCAGGCCCTGCATCTGGTGTAATAGTAAACGGTGAGCCACAGGGACTCAGCAATCTCGCACCCTCGCGATCAAGACTATTAAAGCTTATAGGAAAGGCAAGGTAAATATAAGTGGAGCTACAGCAAGCGACTAGCATATATGGTGGCTATCCTGTTCGCAAAAGAGAGCGAGAAGAGGAGGCAAAGCCCGAGCGAGAAACTAGAGAACAACCTGCGCAAGCATTACTCCAACACCGTGTCCACTTCCCGGACTCCGCCGAGAAGAGGTCATCACGGTAACACACTCAGTTGATTCATTTTAATTAAGTTAAGGTTTAAGTTATCTACAACCGGACATTAACAAATTCCCATCTGCCCATAACCGCGGGCACGGCTTTCAAAAGTTCAAATCCCTGCAGGGGAGTCCCAACTTAGCCCCTGACAAGCTCTCACGGTCAACGAAGGAATAGACCTCCTCCCAAGATGTTCTGATCAGACTCGGTATCTCGGTTCTTCAAGACACTTCGACAGGTTAAAACAAGACCAGCAACACCGCCCGAATGTGCCGACAAATCCCAATAGGAGCTTCACATATCTCGTTCTCAGGGCACACTCGGATGAGCCAGACGTCGGGTAGGCCAGCCCAGAGTTGCCCCTGGTAGCCCCGGACATCGCTCGGTTGGACCAACACTCAGAGGAGCACTGGCCCGGGGGGGGGCTAAATAAGATGACCCTCGGGCTCCGGAAACCCAAGGGAAAAGAGGCTAGGTGGCAAATGGTAAAACCAAGGTTGGGCATTGCTGGAAAAGCTTTAATCAAGGCGAACTATCATGGGGTTCCCATTATAACCCAACCGCGTAAGGAACGCAAAATCGGGGAACATAACACCGATATGACGGAAACTAGGGCGGCAAGAGTGGAACAAAACACTAGGCGAGAGGCCGAGCCTTCCACCCTTTACCAAGTATATAGATGCATTAAGATAACAAGATAATATAATGATATCCCAACAAGTAAATAAATGTACCAACAAGGAACGGCCTCCAATCTTCACCTGCAACTAGCAACGCTATAAGAGGGGCTGAGCAAAGCGGTAACATAGCCAATCAACGGTTTGCGTAGGACATGGTGGGTTAGAGGTTTGACATGGCAATTTGGGAGGCTTGAAAGCAAGTGGTAGGCATCATAGCATTGGCATAGCAAAAGAGCGAGCAAACTAGCATAGCAAAGATAGTAGTGATTTCGAGGATATGATCATCTTGCCTGCAAAGTTGTCAGAGTTGACTGGATCCTCGAAATCAAACTCAACGGGCTCCTCGTTAGCGAACTCGTCTCCCGGCTCTACCCAAACAAGACAAACAAGCAATAAGGACACAATCAACCACGTTCAAGGATCAACCAATATGATGCAAAGATGATATGCTATGCGGGATGCGATGCGGGATGCATATGCAAGATTTGACAAGGAATGCATGAACCTGGCCTCAACTTGGAAATCCAAGTGTGCCACTGGAAATATGAGATGAAATCGATTGAAAACGATATAAAGATCACCGGAATCGGAGTTACGGTTTGGAAATGGCAAGCAAAACAAATATGACACCGGTCTGCGATTTACAGCAAGTAGCCAACTAAATGCAATGAGATGAACATGATACCGCACCCAAACATGACAAAAAAATACATGGCAGGGTTGCACTCAAGATGCTTAACAAAAGTCTAGCACTGAGCTACGGCCAATTCATCCATTAACAGGTTCAAACAAGCATGGCAAAAATGCATATGGCAAACAGATCTCAGACTTAGTGAAATTAACACTTGTCTGGAATTTCAGATCAGGTAGCTCTCTTCGGAGCAACAAAACTACATGCTACAGGACCTGAACATGGCAAATTAAAGCATGGCATGGAGCTACTCAAAGAGATTAACAAAAGTCCCTTAGTGACCTTGAGCCAAAAGGGATTAGAAAATACAATTGCAAGCATGTGAACATGGCAAAAACATAATCAGTTCTCAGACTTAGTAAAAACTGGAGCATGCTGAGAACAGATATCAAGTAGGCATGTTTACGAGCTCGATGCACTCACTACGAAGCAAGTCATGACAAACTAAGCATACATCTATCAAGAACACACAAAATGCAAGCTAGACATGGCAAGAACAATAGCATAGCATGCATGGGTCAACTACAACATCCTCGGCAAAATTGCAAACAAGTTGACAATCTGCCCAGATTCACAAAGTAGCAAAAGTAGAGCTCGATTGACTGAATCTAGGGTGCTCCATAATTGCAAACAAAGACATGGATGGATAGAGCACTACAAGATTAACAAAACATCCTCAAAAGAGGCACGGATCACTAGGAAACAACATGAACATATGACAACATGAGATAAACAGCTCAAGGACTTAGTGGAATTGCTAAGTCCCTGAAATCAGAACTACCAACTGCCTCACTTCGCAAGCTTGTGCTAGTCACCACACACATCACAAAAATACATGGGTTGCACCTCTGGAAAGATGACAAAACCCTTAACAAAACATATGCAGAGCTCATGGGCATATCATGCACACAATAATCATGGCAAAAATGACAAATATGCAAATGGAGTAGCAGATCTGACAATTATCTCAAGTAACCCTCTTCTAATAGCATTTTGGGCATCAAGATGAACTCAAATGAAAATGATGCAATGGAGTGAAATGATGTACTCTCTGAGATGAACATTTTGATATGCTATATGCCCAAATCGGAGCTACGGATGCAAAGATACGATGCTATGAACATGAGCACATGGATCTGAAATCTCAGGACTTAGGGAAAAAAACGGGGTCAACCCTAATATTCCCAGATCTGGATCGGGGCACGCGGATCGAGGTTCGACGCCGTCCTCGCCGGAGTTGAAGACGATGGCGGCCGGAGATGGTGGAGCTGCCGGGGACAGGGGAGGCGGTGGCCGGCGAGAAGCGGCGCGGCTGTCGGCGCCGTTGAACGCGGGCGGCGGCGAGGCGAGGTTCGGCGGCCGGAGCGGGGCGGCTGCCGGCGCCGGTGAACGCGAACGGCGGCGAGGCGAGGTTCGGCGGCGCGCGCGGTGGATCGGGCAGCGGGGTAGGCGAGGAGGCGCGGGCATGGATCGGAGGCGGCTTGGGCCGGGGGGGCGGCTCCGGGCTCCCGCGGGCCGCGGTGGTGGGCGACGTGGTGGCGACAGGTGGCGGCGCCTTAGTGGCCGCGGGCGACGGCGGCGGCTTGTCCGGCCGGATCGAACATGTCCGGCGCGGTGCGAGCGGATTTTTAGGGTTAGGGACGAGGGGGAGATCCGGATTCGGAGGAGGGGTCTATTTATAGGCATAGAGGGAGCTAGGAGAGTCCAAATGAGGTGCGGTTTTCGGCCACGTGATCGTGATCGAACGCTCTAGATGATGGAGAAGGGTTTGGTGGGTTTTGGGCCAAATTGGAGTGGTGTTGGGCTGCAACACACACGAGGCCTTTTTAGTCCCTCGGTTAACCGTTGGAGTATCAAACGAAGTCCAAATGATACGAAACTTGACAGGCGGTCTACCGGTAGTAAACCAAGGCCTCTTGGCAAGTCTCGGTCCAATCCGGAAATGTTTAATCCCCACACACGAAAGAAAGCTAGAAATGACCACCGGAGGAGAACGAAGCGCCGGAATGCAAAACGGACAACGAGGAAAATGCTCGAATGCATGAGACAAACACGTATGCAAATGCAATGCACAAGATGACATGATATGGGATGCATTACAACGACAACAACACACGGAGACAAAAACCCGAACCCAAGAAAATAAAATAACTTAACGTCGAAAACGGCAAGAGTTGGAGTTCAAATTGGGAAAGTCATATCCGGGGTGTTACAGGTTCATCATCCTCATTGGTGCCTCTCTGATGATGTGTGAGTAGTTCACCATAGACCTACGGGTTCGTAGGCAGTAGCTAGATGGCTTCCTCTCTCTCTCTCTCTCTCTTAATTCTTGATACAATGGTCTATTGGAGATCTATTTGATGTAACTCTTTTTGCGGTGTGTTTGTTGGGATCCGATGAACTTTGAGTTTATGATCAAATCTATATCCATGAAAGTTATTTGAGTTTTTGATCTCTTATATGCATGATTATTTATAGCCTCGTATTTCTTCTTCGAATATTTGGCTTAGTTAGGACGACTAGATCGATTTTTCTTGCCATGGGAAGAGGTGCTTTGTGATGGGTTCGATCATGCGGTGTTCTTTCCCAGTAACCAAAGGGGTAGCAAGACACGCATGTATCGTTAATATTAAGGATAACAAGATGGGGACTATTCCTACATGAATAGATCTCATCTACATCATGTCATCATTCTTACTGCATTACTCCGTTTCTCCATGAACTTAATACACTAGATGCATGATGGATAGCGATCGATGTGTGGAGCTATAGTAGTAGGTGCAGGCAGGAGTCCGTCTACTAATCTTGGACGTGATGCCTATATATTGATCATTGCCTGGATATCGTCATAAGTATTCGATTTTCTATCAATTAACCAATAGTAATTTGTGTACCCACCATGTGCTATTTCTTGAGAGAAGCCACTAGTGAAATCTACGGCCCCCAGGTCTATTCCTTATCATATTTGCTTTCCGATCTATTATTTGCTTTGAGATCTATTTTATTTGCATTTATTTTTAGATCTATTATTCCAAAAAAAAACCCAAAATACTTTGCTGCACTTTTTATTTGCATATTTTATTTCGTTCTTATTTGAGATCTATTTATCCAATCTATCACAAATGTATCCCTCAACTTGACAATTTCTGGCGCCGTTACCCGAAAGAGGGATTGACAACCCCTCATACGCGTCGGGTTGCAAGTATTTGTTCTTTGTGTGCATGTACCGTTTACATAGTGTTGCTTGGTTCTCCTACTGGATTGATACCTTGGTTTCAAAACTAAGGGAAATACCTACCGTAGTTGAACTGCACCATCCCTTCCTCTTTGGGTAAATACTGACGCAGTTTCGAGCGACATCAAAAGGAATTTCTGGCGCCATTGCTGGGGGACATCATCAACATCTATCAGGTTCCTAATCACAAATCTCATCTCCTTGCAATTTACATTGTTTTCCATGTGCCTGTCGTTTTCATCTCCCCCACTTCTAAAACGTTTTTGCGAAAAGCACAAAAATATTTGCCTTCTTTTTGTTTGCCTTTTTCTTGTTAGATCTCTTCTTTACTTATGTTGACATGTGTCTTCCATTTACTTGCATCTTTGCTTGCTAAAAATCTATTGATATGGATCCTCATCCACTTGCTAATCTTTTCAAAAGTTCCAATTATGATGAACCACTTTCTAGTAAATTGAGTTCACTAGATTTTCTTTATGAAGTTTTGATTGAGATTCGTGAATCTGAAAATATTGATGAAGTGTTAAACGAAGAAATTTATAAAGTGATTCATGATAGCTCCTTAAATGAAAAGCATGATTCCAATTATGTTATTACAAATTCTATTAATGTTAGTTGTGCTAATGATATCCAAAACCCCAAGCTTGGGGGTGTTAAGTTTGATATGTCCGCTACTTATAGCAATGATTATGATTGGGGTGATTCTTCTTATGATCTTGAAAATTTATTTAAGCCTCATGATGAATATGTTTGCGATAATGTTTAAAGTGGGTTTGGAAGATTTCCAACTTTAGGTAATAATGATCCCACTACTTTATAGAATGATCAATATTATGAATTTTTTGATAAAATTAGGGTTGGAGAGGTCATGACTTTGTTTGATGATAATCCCACTATTTTGGAAGAGTGTCAACTTTCCATGCGTGTGAATCATGAAGAGAAAATTTTATATGATAGCTATATTGTTGAATTTGATAATGATCCTACATGTAATTATTATGAGAAAGCAAAATATGGTTGTAGAAATTTTCATGTCACTAAATTACCTCTTGTTATATTGTGATTGTTATTGTTTCTTTCTTCTTCCTTGCATATGCCAGTTTTTGTTTGTCTTGATAATTTGTTTGATTATAAAATGCCTATGCATAGGAAGTATGTTAGACTTAAAATTGTTTTTCACAAGCTACATGATGCTCTCTTCGTGTTTCAATTGCAATCTTTCATGTGAGCATCATTACAATTATTTATGCGTAGCTAGGGGCATAAAACGATAGCACTTGTTGGGAGGCAACCCAATGAATGAATTTTATTTTTACCTTTTTCTTTCTGTTCTTGAGTGTTCGCACAGTTATGATACTGTTATGATTGTGTTTTTTTTATGTTTTAGTTAGTGTTTGTGCCAAGTAAAGCCTTTGGGCTCATGGTGGGTGATAGTTGATTTGATCTTGTTGAAAAACAGAAACTTTTGTGCAGAGTAAAATAATTTCATAAATCACAGAAGCGCCATAAAAATCTGAATTTTTGACACAATATTGATATACAAATTTCCTACGTTTTCCTATTTTTCCAGAATTTTTGGAGCTGCAGAAGTATATGAAGTTTTCAAATTACTACAGATTGTTTTGTTTTTGACAGATTCTGTTTTCTTTGCGTTGTGTGCTTATTTTGATGAATCTAGGGATTGTATCGGGGTATAAGCCATGGTAAAGTTATAATATAGTAGATGTAATGCAAAAATAAAATATGAATGGGTTTGCAATAGTACTTAGAGTGGTGATTTGCTTTGTTATACTAACGGATCTCACGAAGGTTTTGTTAAGTTTTGTGTGATTGAAGTTTTCAAGTTTTGGGTGAGATCACGATGGATGAAGGAATAAGGAGTGAAAATAGTCTAAGATTGGGGGTGCCCCATGGAACCCCAGCTTATTATTCAAAGAGAACCAAGCAACTAAGCTTGGGGATGCCCCGGAAGGCATCTCCTCTTTCTTCTAACGACCATCGGTATTTTACTTGGAGCTATATTTTTATTCGTCACATATCATGAGTTTTGCTTGGAGCGTCTTGTATTATATGAGTCTTTGCTTGTTTTGCTTTTTATTTTGTGTCATCTATCCTTGCTGGACACACCTATTTGAGAGAGCCAAAATTATGCTATGATTTGATAGAATTGCTCTATGTGCTTCACTTAAATTTTTTGAGCAATGGAATTGCTCTAGTGCTTCATTTATATCTTTTTAGCACGATTTGCTTTAATATTTTTGAAGAAATGCTCCCATGCTTCACTTAGATTTATGAGAGTTACTAAATTTTTAAAGAAATTCTCTCATACTTCACTTATACTATTTTGAGAGAAGAAAATTTGCATGCTCATGTTCTTCACTTAAATTTGTTCGAGCTTAACAAAAGCAACATATGAAATTAGTCCCAAACTGATAGATATTCAAGAGGGATATAATAAAAACTTTCGTAAAGATCATTGGACAAATTAAACTTGTTTCTTTGTAATAGTTTTGATATATGATGATAGTGATATGTGAGTTATGTTGGTGAGTAATTATGCTTTAGTAAGAATATTGGTGTTAAGGTTTGTGATTCCCTATGCAAGCATGAAATTCAATAGTTATGCAATGAAATTACATCCTACTTATGGTGCATTATTCGGTGTTAGTTATGCTTAATGCTCGCTTATGTGATTTTTCGTTTCTTGGTTGGTTGCTTCTCAATCTATTTGCTAGCCTCCACTTGTACTAAGTAGAAATACTACTTGTGCATCCAAAATCTTTAAACCCAGTTTTGCCATATGAGTCCACCATACCTACCTATATACGGTATTTCCATGTCATTCTAAGAAAATTTGTATGTGCCACTTCTAATTTTCAAAATAAATTTCCTTTTTGTGTGCTCGTACCGCTCATGAAGCAGCGGGGGTGGCCAATATTTTCCATGCTAGATGTGTTATTCTCAAGATGGGTGTTTATTCACTTGTCATTGCACAAGAGTATGGCAGTAATAGGGATGCCCAGTCCCGAAATGAAAAAGAAATTTACTTTATGTTGTCTAATAATAAATTCCTTGGTAAGTGTTAGATTAAACCATGAACTAAAAGAAATTCCTTGGAAAGTGTTAAAGAAATTATGCTAGCCATGGATTGAGAAAGAATGGTGGAAAAAGGAATAAACTTTATTTTCTATTTGGGAACCGCTTATGATATATCTAGCATGTAAAGTGTTGGGAATTACTCGGTCGTTTTCGTTGACGGGAAAAGTATGCCTCTCAAAAAAAGTATCTCCCATTTAAGCTTTCAGCTCTGGCACATCTACAAATCCCTAGTTCCCTCTGCGAAGGGCCTTTATATTTAATTTATGCAAAAAATTGAGTCTCTATCTTCTCTTATAAAGCACCAACTAGGGAGCACTATGATCATACTTGAGCATTGGATGTAGCTAATATGCGAGTGTGTTTTGTGAATGGATCAATGATTGAGCATGATGGGCTAATGATGACCCACAAGTATAGGGGATCAATTGTAGCTCTTTTCGATAAGTAAGAGTGTCCAGCGCAATGAGGAGCAGAAGGAAATGACAAGTGGTTTTCAGCAAGGTAATGTCTGCGAGTGCTGAAATTGCAAGTAGCAGAGTTGTTTGATAGAAAGATAATTTGTAACGAGCAAGTAACGATAATACTAGCAAAAGTGCAGCAAGGTAGCCCAATCCTTTTGAGGCAAAGGACATGCCAAAATGATTTCTTATGATAGGCAAAGTGTTCTTGAGGGTACACGGTATTTACATCTAGTCACTTTCACCATGTTGGTTTGATTTGTGTTTGCTACTGTGATAATTTGATATGTGGGTGCACCGGTGCTTAGGTGTTGTTCTTACTTGAACAAACCTCCTATGATTAACCCTCCCACAAGCATCCGCAACTACAAGAAAAGTATTAAGAATAAATTCTAACCATAGCATTAAACTTTTGGATCCAATTGGTCCCTAACGGAATAGTGCATAAACTGGGGTTTAAGTTTTTGTCACTCTCGCAACCCATCATCTAATTGCTACTCCACAATTCATTCCATTAGGCACAAATATGGTGAAGTGTCATGTAGTCAACGTTCACATGACACCACTAAGGGAATCACAACATACATACTATCAAAATATCGAACACATATCAAGTTCACATGATTACTTGCAACATGATTTCTCACGTGACCTCAAGAACAAAAGTAACTACTCACAAATGATAATCATGCTCAAGATCAGAGGGGTATTAAATAGCATATTGGATCTGAACATATAATCTTCCACCAAATAAACCATATAGTAATCAACTACAAGATGTAATCAACACTGCTAGTCACCCACAAGCACCAATCTATAGTTCTGATAACAAGATTGAACACAAGAGATGAACTAGGGTTTGAGATAAGATGGTGTTGTTGAAGATGTTGATGGAGATTGCCCTCCCCAAATTGGAGAGTTGTTGGTGATGATGGTGACAATGATTTCCCCCTCCGGGAGGGAAATTCCCCTGGCGGAATCACTCCGCCGAAGGGCAAAAGTGCTCCTGCCCTTCTGCCTCGAGACGGCGGCACTCTGTCCCAAAAGTCTTCTCCTTATTTTTTTTCTAGGTCAAAATGACTTATATACCAGAAGATGGGCACCGGAGGTGGGCCCAGGTGCGCACAACCCACCAGGGCGCGCCTGGGCCCCCTGGCGCGCCTGGGCCCCCTGGCGCGCCCAGGTGGGTTGTGCCCACCTGGTGGGACCCCTCTGGTACTTATTTGCTCCCATATTCTTCATATATTCCATCAAAATTCTCCGTGAAGTTTCAGCTTGTTTGGAGTTGTGCAGAATAGGTAACCTGATGTAGCTTTTCCAGGTCCAGATTTCCAGCTGCCGGAATTCTGCCTCTTTGTGTATACCTTGCATATTATTAGAGAAAAGGCATTAGAATTACTCCAAAAAGCATCATTGTGGATAAAATATCATAAATAACATTAGGAAAACATGATGCAAAATGGACGCATCAACTCCCCCAAGCTTAGACCTCGCTTGTCATCAAGCGAAAACCGAAATCGAAAAACATGTCCACATGCTTAGAGAGAGAGGTGTCGATAAAAACAAAATACGGACATAGAAGCATCATGTTCATTATTATAACAGCAACAAACCTAAACATAAGACTTTTATCATAGACTTCTCATGAATAAGTGATGATCCATCACACTAATGAAGTATAAAGCAAAAACTTTATTGGAACCAACAAACTATGTTCTCAGTCAACTTTGCAACTACAATTAATCATATTTTCAGCAAGGGTCACGTGTCGGAGCCTTTAGGCAAGTCCACATACTCAACCATCATATAGTCTTCCATGATTGCTAACACTCACTGCGTACACATGAGGAAAACGTTTCAACCGGACACATAGAAATATAGGGGCTTGTAGTTTCGCCTCCCAGCGTATTCACCTCACTACAAAAAAAAGACACATACGTGACATTTTGGGCCGAACAAAAAAAATATGTCATGCTTATGACACTTCTATGACGATAATTGTGACAAAACCCGGTATCATCATAGATGTGGTGGGCTCCTACTTCTATGACAAAATCATGACAGAAAATGGGCTTTTCATCCTGGGCGGGCCGGAGACGCAGTTGCATGACATTCTTTTGGCCGTCCATGACGGAAAAAACCATGGTAGAAGCGAGGGCGAGGAAAATATCGGGGAGTTCCTGGTTACGGTGGGTGGTCTGGGCCAAGCGATGCATGGAGGTTTGCGTGTTTCTCTCATACACGTATGCGCGTGTGTGCGAGGCGTTGCGCTCTAACTGAACCCGAGCGATGCGTTCGCCTACTGAACCCGAGCGATTGCACTGCAGGCTACGCGTTACTGAACCCGAGCGATCGGCCCCTGGCTGATAACTGAACCCGATCGAGCGATTCCTTCGCTACTGCTGCTAACTGAAGCCGATCGAACCTGCTGTCTCTTGATGAATAGTGAGTGTTGCTGGGTGCTTGGATGAATAGTTCCCGGTGGGGGGTTGGATGAACAGGACCCCGTGGTAGAGGCTGTTGCGGCTGGATGAATAGGACCCCGACCGAGCCGGTTGGGGGTGGATGAACAGGACCCCGTGGAGAGCTAGATGAACAGGACCCTGTGGAGGGTTGGTTGAACAGTAGCCGGTGGAGGGCTGGATGAACAGTAGCCCTTGGAGGGGTGGTTGAATAGGACCCCGTGGAGAGGGCTGGTTGAACAGTAGCCGGTGGAGGAGCGGTGGAGGCTGGATGAACAGGAGCCCGTGGATTAACAGTAGCCCATGGAGGCTAGAGGAGGTCGACGGTGGAGATGAACAGTAGCCCGTGGAGTCCCGTTTTGCGGTACGCCACACCCCTCCCGCTGAACAAGACCCCTGTTTTGACCGTAGCGCTCCAACACAAGTCTGTTTCCTCCGTTTTGCAGTACACCACACCCCTCCCGATCAACAGGACCCTGTTTCGACTGTAGAGTTCCAAGAGAAGTTTGTTTCCTCTGTTTTGCGGTATGCCAGACCCCTACCGATGAACAGGATCCCGTTTCGACCGTGGCCTGTCGAACACAAGGTCGTTTCCTCCGTTCAGCGGTACGCCAAGCCACGTTTTGATCGGCTGTTCCGTCCAAGCCGGTTGGCTCCTGATGAATATGACGCAGTTTCTCCATTACGACCCAACCATGTGCAAGAGCCCTGGTCGTACGTATGCGCGAGTAGGCGTTCGAGACCCCGCACGTATGTATGTACGTGGCCGTATTTACTTTCTTGCACCCTGGTTGTACGTATGTGTACACGATATTAACGGGACTGCATGACATGCTACGTGCGTGCCTCTATTACGACACGTGTGCGCCTATACTATGACACGTGCCCTTCCTCACTCGGCCACGGTTCATCGCTGCAGCCTGCAGACAGACCGATCGTATGTACGTACACGTTCGCGACCAGAATGACAATGCTACATCTGCTTCGACCAGGTGGGTCCTGACTGTCAGGGAGTATAAGGAGGCACTTCCTTGCGTGCGAAGATGTAGCTGGTCGGTCCCAGCAGTCAGGGGGGCGTTTTTTTACGAAATATGATGGCCCGTCCGGTGGGTCCCTGCAGTCAGGTGGAGGAATCATTATTTTCCACGTAATAAGGAGGCACTTCCTTGCTGCAGCCATGGATCCAGCTGTCAGCCTCTCCACATATAGTACTCTTCCGATGGAAGTCATTCCTTGACCATGTTGACCACGCCGCGATGAGAGCACCAGGGCGGTGGATGACGGCGAGGCCTAGGAAGGGGATGATGCGGAGCCAGGGAAGACGCCGCAGTGGATTCCCACGCGGAGAGGAGTACGAGGGTTCACTGGTTCCACTGTGGTGTGAGGCTGCCGTCACCGCAGAATAACAGGGGGTGTGGGTGAGTAGAGGGAAGGCCTGGCCAGCGGTGGGAGTAGTAGGGGGCGGTGAGGCCTCCGTGACAGCACAGCCGGCCACAGGAGGCAGGAGCACGCGGCACGACCGACGCTGGTTTGGGCGGCTGGAGCAAGAAGACCAGAGGTTGAAGAAGCACAACGGCCGTTGGATGGACATCGTATGGTCACTGGAGCTAGAATCGTTCATATTGACTAAGTTGACAAAGCCCTCCATCCTCGTCAACTTAATAGGCCCACAAGTCAGCCTCCCACTATGGTGGGTCCTAGCTAGCAGGAGGAGTATTCATTTTTTGTGCGTAATAAGGAGGCACTTCCTTGCGTGCGATGATATAGCTGGTGGGTCTGAGCTGTTAGTGGGGGAACGTTTTTTCGCAAAATACAAAGGCCCTTCCAGTGGGTCCCAGCTGTCAGGTGGAGGAATCATTATTTTGCGCGTAATAAGGAGGCATTTCCTTGTGTGCGGTCGTGGACCCAGCTGCCAGCCTCTCCACATAAAGTCCACTTTCGATGGATGTCGTTCGTTGACCATGTTGACCACGCCACGCCGAGAGCACCAGGGCGATGGACGACGGCGACGCCTAGGAAGGGAACGACACGGATCCGGGGAAGACTCGGAAGTGGTTGCCCATGCGATGGGGAGTACGAGGGTTTATTGGTTCGGCTACCGTCGCCGGAAAATAACAGGAGGTGCAGGTGAGTAGAGGAATGGCCTAGCCAATGATGGAGTAGGGTCGGGCGGTGTAGCCTGGGCAGCAGCACAGCCGGCCACGGGAGGCGGGAGTAGGTAGTCCCACCGGCGTTGGTTTGGGCAGCTGGAGCAAGAAGATCAAATATTGAAGAAGCAGCAAGGCCGTTGGATTAACATCCAATGGTCAATGCTGCTAGAATCGTTTGTGGACTAAGTTGACAAAGCCTTTCGTACACGTCAACCTAGTAGACCCACAAGTCAGCCTCCAAATCTGTCCCAAATAGCATACAACCCGAAATTTCTAGCTAGATTAAAATTAATTTAAAAACTAAACATACCTTAATTTAAATCCAATGAAATTTTACCCGCGAAATTTAAAATATCAAAATCCGAAATAAAAAGTATTTTGGAACTAATTTCCTGTTTGCTGTATTTTTTTCATTTTACAGCCCATTTATTATTACTTATAGCCCATTTCTTATTACTTATAGCCATTTTCTGGGCAAGCCCGAATGCATCCCTCCTCGTCTTGAAAGATTTCTGGCCCAGTAGGGCGTAGAAAAGCAAGTGGGCCTACGTTGGTTATTCTGCAAAAAACAAAATAGCTGGGCTAGCCATTTTCAGAAAGGAAAAAAACAAACTGGGCTGGTCATGTGGTAAACATATGAAATAAAAGCCTGGGCTAGACGGGCCACAGCTCCCACACAACCCAGTTGATACCCTTCTCCGTCCTAAAAAAACAAATTACTACGTGCGCTGCTGGGTCCCTACTGTCATCCTCACCATGTACAGTCATCTCCTTATTCCCCTTGGTTGTTGACCATGTTGACAACACCGGATGGCAGTGCCGCGGCGAGCGAACCAAGGCGGAGGATGATGGTGAGGCCGCAGATGGGAACGAACAAGAGCCGGGGAAGATGCGCAGAGTTTTAGGGTGCAATGTGGCCATGATGCATGCATGGCAGCACAGCCAGCCATGGGAGGCGGGAGTAGGCGGTCCTGCCGGCGCTGGTTTGGCTTTGGTGGCTGGAGGAAGAAGAGACTGAAGAAACACGACATATGTTGAATGTCAATCCAATGGTCAAGGTTGGCACAATCATTTGTTGACTAAGCCGACACCAAGTAGCATACTTTTTTATATATAGGAAGAAAAGAAAAATTTGGTTCGTTCGCTTGATAACATTCTGAAACTACGATCGTTCGATCTTGCGTCGCTACTAAAACTGCGAGGAAAATGCGTTTGTCTGTCGTGCTCCTCCCAGGAAACGTTCGCCACATAAGTGACTAGCACCCTTGGTTTTCAACCATGAGGTCTTGGGTACGAGTCCCAGGAACTCTCGATTTTGTCCTCCTTCCTTCCTCGCAAAAAAAGAAAGAAAATCAAAGACTTGAGAAGGCGTATAGAACAAGCTAGTGTACCAGTAAAGAGACATTGCTGAGTTTTAGAAAAAAGAGAGATGTGCTCCTGTAGCTGGTTCAAATCCAAACCTAGACTATGACTATATATGGTGCTATGCTACTCTGCAAGTAATGAAACTGACATATCCTGTGTTCACTTCTCCTCTTCTCTACTTACTCGGCCTAGCATCAGAAGCTCTAGTCGCAGCCATGTCCACTGGCTGCTCGTCCACCTGCTCTTCAGCACGCAACAACCAGATATGCGCCAAGTCGCCACCCGTATCATCGCCTGTGGGTCTCATCACACCCTCGCTGGCACACGCACCACAGACGGTTGCTCATCGCAACCCGCTGCCGTTGGTGTGGTGCCACTGCTGCAAATCACGCAGAGTCATCTGTCGCGTCTCAACCACAATCCTCAACCCTGGTCGAGTCTTCTACAAATGCCCGAATCATGGGGTAATAATATGTTTAAGTGTTGTTCTGCTGCTTTCAGTTGCTGATTTTTTTAACAGTTTGGTTGATAATCTTCCAGTTTGATTTTTGCAGAAAAGGGAAGATTCGTGTGATTTGTATTTCTGGGAAGTTGCCGAGTGGGGGAATGAAACTACGCTGATTATTTGGTTAGCCAAGGAATCCCAATACCAGCAGGTTGCGGTGTTGGACAAGTAACTGAAGGAACGACGAAAGAGGAAGATGCAGAGCAGAAGGTTAAAGATGCAGTTCCTCTGATCATGGCCAAGCAACAGCTACTGGACGGCCTTGACAGCAATGAGGAGATGAAAGAGATTGTGAAGATAATGGGCAAAATCGATGTGCTCTGTAGGATAATTGTCTCTTTATTTGCAGTGTATGTAGCACTCGTGATGTATTCAGTGGCTATGACATGAGCACTTTGCTGAAACTAGTAATGAATGAAACTTGTTTAGCGGGCTGGGCATAGTGTTGTGAACATCTAATGATTTCTATTAATGGAAATCAGGGGGTATCCCCTTTTACTCATAAATAAATAAATAGCAGAGGCCCTTTTGCTAATAAATAAATAAATTAGCAGAGGCCCTGTCGAGTCAGCTTTGTTCCCATTCGAAGACGTCAAGCAAATTGCAGTCCAACAGCAAACTATATCATCAAATTCAAGTTTCACAATCAAATGTCATCATGTTTTAGTCGTCATACAATCACCAAACACAAATCAACATATATAGCAAGTGATGTTCTCACAGCAAAATACTAAACAACATGCTCATCAAGTTTTAGTCGTCATAGCAAACACAATTTCACATAGTAGATAAAAAAACATCTTCTGATAGGAAAATGCGACAAAAGCAACCTAATCATCATCCGCAACAGCAGCGTCAACATCTTCGCCATGTGTATCACTCTGAATCGTAATTCCCCATAGTGTCGTCTTCTTCTTCATCATCCTCAATGTCCTCGAACGTTGGCTTCTTCTTCATGAACTCTTGTATGTCCATAGCACGACAGGCAATCTTTTCGCCAGCGTCATTGTCCTGATGGTTCTCGAAGATATTAGGAACATCTTTGGAATCTTGTACATCAGGAGCAGTGTCAGCATCATCTTGTTGTGTAACTTCATTAAACGAATTCCTCTGCTCAAACCTTTGCAATACTCTCCAGTCATCGCTACGTGCAAATGTGTCTTCCAAGAAAAATGTCTGTGTTGCTTGATTTGCCAAAATAAAAGGCTCGTTGGTCTGGTATGCCACCTTGACATTGATAGATTTGAAATAATCATCAGCTCTGTGTTTTGCATTCCTGGAAAACATTTTATACCAACAACAGCACAATAGAACCACACACTGATGAACCTCGAAACTAGAGATATACTACAACTGAACAATGTCTGTAGTGTTAGCATACATTTCAGTTGTCTCTCTACCGTACGTATTCATGCTCATGATGGCACTGTTTTGTGTCTTCCTGCCTTCGTCGCGTGCAAGGGTGTTCTAGTGCACATCTCCAACAATGCAAGGTTCATAATGTCTTACCCGAGTATCAGGACCCATTGCTAGTGCGTAAAGGGCATCATCAACTGCATGCCATCCTCCTGCATCTTCTTAACCTATGGTTAGAAAATAGACAAGCTGGTCATCTTATGTACTCAATATATTTTAAAAACTGACAGTGCAATTCAAAAGCTTACATGGCTCTTGAACCATTTTGCAAATCCTGCCATAACCAGTTTGTCAATGTTTCTTGGATTTTGCGGCAGTAACTCCTATTTGTAGATGCTGCACAACATAGTGATCGCGTCAAACATCTAAATATATAAGAATGTGCTAGAAGTTTAGTAGATTACGATGTATATGATGCAGTACTTAGCACTTACTTGATATAAGGTAGTATCTCAGGATAGTTATTCAACACATGCCAAACCATTTTGTCCAAATCTTTAGGTTTGTCGTCTTGTCGACTCTTCCCTATAACTCGAACAGAACAATCGATAACATTGAGCCCGGGATTGTCTTCACCCACCTCTTTGCTAAGCTGGTCAGCTGTTTCAATGTATTTTGAGCAGAATGTCAACGCTTATGTAGCAATGTAGGCCTCTGCAATGGAACCCTCGGGTCTAGCTCTGTTCCCAACATGGCCCTTGAAAGTGCCTAGCCTCCTTACAATAGGGTACATCCAGCCATACTATACTAGACCTCTAAGTAGTGCCTCATTAGGTAGATGAATAGCCAAATTCACCATCACATCAAAGAAGGCTGGAGGATATATCTTCTTAAGGTTGCAAGGATAGCTGGTATCTTGTCTCTAAGACGCTCCAAAGATCTATCATGATATTTCTACTACAGAGTTCCCTGAAGAATTGTCCCAACTCTGCAACCGCTCTGTAAGATTTAGGGCAGCCCAATCCTCTAAGGATAACAGGTAAAACCCTTTGAAGTAGGATGTGACAGTCATGAGTTTTCAACCCTTGTACCTTGTTTCCATCTGCACTGACTCTCCTTTCAGGGTTGGAAGCAAATTCATGAGGGAATCTCACACGTGATAGGACCTTGCGGAATTCTTTTATTTTTACCTTGTCCAAGACGTACACAACTAGTGCCATATCCCGTGGTTTACCTTCATCTTGCACCTGCAAATCATGTCTGATACCTAGGTGTGTCAAATCAATCCTAGATTTTAAGGTATCTTTCGTCTTGCCTTCAATATTAAGAAGTGTGACGATAATGCCATCACATATATTTTTCTCGATGTGCATCACATCAAGATTATGCCACATATCCAAATCTTTCCAATACTCCAAGTCCCACAAAGTGGACCTGCGGGTAAACAATAATCTCTCTTCGGCCTTGCCATGCTTCCTTTTCTCGCTACCATTATCAGGATGGTTTCCTGGTGTCATAAGCATGACCTTCTCTAATTCCACTTGCAAATCATCGGCGGAGAGCCCCTTTGGCGCATCACGGTTTTCATGCTTTGCATTGAACACATATCTTCGGTATTTTGTAGGACGCGGCTTGTCCTTGGCAAGGAAACGATAGTGTCCAATGTAACAGATCTTGCTAAGTATTGCGTATGAAAGCGGATTCCTGTCACAGCGAACACATGCATTGTAACAATGTATCGTTCGCCTTGACATAGTGCCCAAAGCCGGATAATCATGGATGCAGCAAATTATAACAACACGCAGAAAGAAATCAGCTGGTGGGCTGCTATATAGGTCTCGAGTGAGAACACCCCTCCATAGCTGTTGAAGTTCCTCCACAAGAGGCTCCATGAATAAATCAAAATCCTTTCCAGGACCTTTTGGACTTGTGATGAGCAAGGCCATCATGTAGTTGGATTATTTCGTGCAGACATTTGGAGGCATGTTGTAAGGGATAACAAGCACTGGCCACATGCTATATGTGGCGCTCTGGTGGCCAAATGGGTTAAATCCATCTGAAGCTAAGCCAAGTCTAATGTTTCTCGGGTCAACAACAAACTTTTTGTGTATCTGATTGAAGCTTTTCCAGTCACTACCATGAGATGGATGGCTCATTACATTCTGATCTTTATACTCCTGGTTCCTAGAATGCCATAGTACATCCTCTCTTGTTTCAGCATCATGAAACAACCTCTGAAATATTGGTATAATTGGAAAATTTCTCAAAACATTATGAGGAATCCTCTTCATAGCATCGCCATCTTTCCATCTTGATAATTTGCATTTCAGGCATTCACTTAAGTAGGCATAATCCTTCCGGAACAGGACACAATTATTCTTACAAACATGGATCATATCATATCCAATTCCAACCGCACGAAGGAAATTCTTCATTTTACTGTAGGTGTGTGGCAGCTCAGACGCATCTGGGAAAGATTTGCGGAAAGCAGCCAACATCACATCGAATGATTTGTTGGTCATCCACTCAGATGTCTTCACCTGAAGAAAGGTGACCATATCTGAGAATACTGACAGCTTATTTCCTAGGGTGACAGCCACGTTGCATTGTTCCAACATGCGGGCCCACCATTTCTCTTCTGCAAGTGAAAGTTCACGAAATGCACGAGCATTTCATAGCATTGTTTCAATGTTGGTCAAACTCACTGGCTCCGCCACCACCAACTCCTCCTCCTCTTCCACTTGAGCATCAGGAAGATCAAGATGGTGATCTGCTACTTCCAATGATTTTGCACAGTTGACTGGGGTCTTGTAACTGAATTCATACAACTGCTACACGAGCAGAGCACATCTGATTTCGGACCACCTTACTCAGCTCTAATAAAGTTCATGAAGTTTTCAACCACCAGGCTCTCAGGTCCTAGATGATCATGCTCACCACTCTAGTCGGATGTCTAGCTTGTATTGCTTCCAATTTGGTTAAATTGCATCTGCTTAGCTTACACATTATACCTTTGAATATGACATATGCCTTCATGTTTTGGTACATACTAGTACATCTATCTATTAACCATGTTCTTACATCAAACTAATATTCTTGTGTATCCCTCAATAATCACTTATGATGAGGAAGTCAGGCCAGTGGACTACTGTGAGTAAAGATCCTCATTTAAATAATGCAGTGTCTGCCTCCCCACATGATTCTCAAGAAACAACAAGGCTAGATGAAGATAGTGAATGTAGCTCTGTAGTTGATTACCGCATTTCCCCTACACGAGCATCATAGGTGCTTGCTCTAACTTGGCAGCGTGATATGTGGTTGCATGTTGCATATGGTGTCTCGATTGTAATTCTTCGAATCTGGTTAAATTGCATGTGCTATTCTGCCTAGTTTATACATTATACCTATTAATGTGACACGCCTTCCTGTTTTTAGTTCATAGTACATATGTCTATTAAGCATGTCCTTACATAAAACTATTGTTTTTTTGTATCCCGCGTCAATCAATATGACAAGACACCTTTAGTATATGCAATGCGATATTAGTTGCATCTTTCATATGATTTATAGCATGCGTTGCTTCTAATTTGTTGAAATGCCATTTATGATGGGACGCTTTTATCTTGGCACAGTCATATTGGTTGCATCTTTCATGTGGTGTCTAGCATGCATTACTTCTTATTTGTTGAAATGGATTCTGCTTAGTTTACACAAACGGTTGTGAATATGCCATGTCATCCTGTTTTTCATACATATTCTATCCTGGTATCATGTGTTTGCCTTACATCAAAGTAGTGATTGTCGGTGTCATGCATGAATGAGTTCTAAAGAGTGAATTGTATTGCTTTTTCTTGTCGGTTTTACTTGAAAATTCAAAATCAATAAAGCGGAAGGAAGTCAGCAAGGCAGCGGATAAAGGTGCTCCTTCCAAACATAGGGCCTCTACAGATTGTACTCCTCCAACCCCCAAGATGATTTGCAAGACAACACATGCATAGACACTCAACGTAGCTGTGTTGATGATGAGCATGTCTCCCCTAGTGAACCATCAAAGGCGCTCCCTCTAACTTGGCACTGTTATATGTGGTTGCATGTTATGTATGATGTCTAGCTTGTATTGCTTCTAATTTTGTTGAATTCCATCTGCTTACTTTACACATTATACTTGTGAATAAGACACGTGTTCCTGTTTCTAGAACATACAATATTTGTCCATCACACCATGTTCTTACAGCAAAGTACTACTGTTGTGTAACCTGCAACAATCATTTATCATAAGACTTGGGAGTGTGATATAGGTTACATCTCGCATTCTTTTCTAGCTTGTACTACTTCTAATTTGTTGAAATGGAACTTATGACGAGACAGTTTTAACTTGGTAGTGATATTCGTTGCATCTTTCACATGCTGTCTAGCTTTCATTGCTTCTAATTTGTTGAAATGCCTTCTCCTTAGTTTACAAATTATAAGCTGTGAATATGCAATGCTGTGAATATGCAATGGCACTAATGATGAGAGACCTTTAACTTGGTAGTGTGATTTTGTTTGCATCTTGCATATGATTTATTTCTTGTACTGCTTCACATTTGTTTAAATGCCAGTTATGATGAGACACTGTTAACTTACCAGAGCGATATTTGTAGCATCTTTCATATGGTGTCTACCTTCCATTGCATTTCTTCTAATTTAGTGAAGTGCCAGTTGCTTAGTTTACACATCATAGTTCTGGTTATCTCATGTCGTCCTGTTTTTCGTACATATTACATCCTCCTATCATGTGGTTGTCTAACATCAAAGTTCATTTCGTCTATATCCCGCATCAATTTGTTATGAAAAACTAAATTGTTTTTCCTTTTTATTATTGGCTAGACTTAACATGGCACAGAGAAAGAGGAAGGAACACAGAATGACAGGGGATGGTGTTAGTACTAAGCACACATGGAAAGGGAAGCAGAAGAATCCTGCAGATTCTGCTGGTACTGATGGTGAATAGAAGGTCAAAGTCTAGCGGGAAATTGTACAAACGGGGTATCCCGTACTACACGAGCTGCAGAATAAGCCAAACAGAAACCAATCACTGCCACCAAACAAGCAGAGAGAACCCTAGTTGTTGCAACACCTTCCAAAGTACCACCAGCTGCACGAGTTACTCATTTGTCAACTCAGCTAGCAGCACGTTCCGAAGCTCCCTTGCCACCTGACACTACTTCCTAAGCACTCTTAACACAAGACGAGTTGGCAAGATCAAATGAACTTTGTGAGCTTCAAGAGCTAGAAGGTAGTTGCTGGAGTCAAGTTACAGTTGCATGCTTCTTTATATGTAGTCTCACAGTTTGATGTACACTAACACTTCCTATGTTCGTTGTTGTACTAGCACCTAGGCGCAAGAGGAAACAAACATCAAGGATAATGCTCGATAGGTTAACTAAATCTAGAGGAGGAAGAATGGAGATCCGTTTTGAGGCAGGTTTAAAAAGGCCACGTGATGCTACAGAGTCAGCCAAGTTAGTATCAGTGGTAGCAGCTGCTGTTAGGTATCATGTACGTATCCTCCCAACATGGATTCAGTACAGGAATGACAAAGACGAAGCCCAGTTCAACACCTACCTCGGCCATTTATCTATAAGTATGGTTATGTATGGACTAGTAATATCGTCTTGCTTTGTCACATACCTTCTAGGTTGCTGATAATGAGACTCTCATAATTTTCAATAGATGAGGTTCAAGTTGGATAGCCAAGATGATGCAACCAGACAAGCTTGCACCCATGTTTTCAAGTCTACGCTGCGACAGTATCGATATAACTTGAGGAAAACTCAATTTGAAGGCAAAGCTAACAGTGAACTTGCCCAAACATCTCAAGTGGAAAATATATCGGAGGAGAGGCCTCGTTAAACACTGGTCTAATCCAAAGTATCAGGTACACTATATATGTGTGATCAGATCACATGTTGAAGTCCTATTTACACATGTGCCTCACAAATCTATCTTCTTGTAGGTGAACTATTGAAATAACAAGGCCAACCGTACGAAAGTGAAATTCCAATAGACGAAGGGATCTCGTAGCTATATTGCACGATGTGAGGCTCTTGTAATTAGCTGTTGTTTCACTCTTTTCGTTGTACCATATTATCATATATATATTGACTTGTTCCAAATGCAGAGGAAAGCCCGCAAGGACCAAAAAGTACCTGAACCAAATGTTGTGAAATCTTCAAGGACTGTCACACCAGCAAGATGAAGGGCATGACTACACCAGTCAAAGCCGCTGTTGTAAGTCCTTAATCCTCATGCCTTTTAATTACTACTTACTTTGACTTGTGCATTGAACTGCACGGTTTGTAGCCAATGTCTATTACTCTTTTCAATTTTATACACAATTTTCTTAGCGTATCATTGCACCTTACAAGGTTTAAAAGAGAGGAGTGGTGTTCCTTTGATCTTGATCTATAATCTAGTTCCGTGCTGGACTTGCCCACACAAAGTTACAATTGCATGTTTGTCTATTCTCAGTTGTTTTTTGATATGAATGATGCCATACTATGCTTACCGTATAATAAACTTTGTCACTTTATCCTTAGCTGTCAATACAATGTGAAGAAATAGACAATATATTAGCCATGGTACATGGTCATATGTTTGGAACCTAGTTTTATTATGTACTTTGCAGTAAAATACAATTGATATTTTACATGGGTTCACCAGAATAAGTTATGTATATAGACCGAAGCTATTTTGTTTG
Source organism: Triticum urartu (assembly GCF_003073215.2). Classification (NCBI taxonomy): domain Eukaryota; kingdom Viridiplantae; phylum Streptophyta; class Magnoliopsida; order Poales; family Poaceae; genus Triticum; species Triticum urartu. The sequence goes on along the minus strand of NC_053025.1, from coordinate 368,010,109 downwards.
GTTTTGTTGCCTCCTTGATATCTTCTGTTCTGGTACTACTAATGTAAAAACTCAACTTTTCAGCAAGCTATGGAAAAAATGGTGGAACCTCCACCTTCCGAAGGTGACGAGGCAACTATAACCGCAATGTCACCTCTTGCTGCAGTGGGTCAATATATGTCCACTAATAGTGCCAAAAGCATGTTCCTGCGTAATACTGGGTTGGTTGTTAAGGTAATATTGTCCAAAGTGCCTCATGATCAAGATATGCAAGCTCAAAACAATGTTATATCTGTGCTCCAGACACAAGTCCATTCCCTAACAGAGACCCTTTGTGAAACAAGGACAGACATTGTTCGATGTCGTCAAAATATGCATGGTTTTAAAATCAGACTATCAGACATTTGCTATGTTGTTCAGGAGCCTAGGAGAAATGAAGGCGAAGGTTATGGTGCTCCATCGGACAATACAGCATGAAAACATAATAATCAGGTCAAATGAACTGAGCTTCTGAACTTTTGGTGGTGCATTTATGTGCCAGACTATTAACTCTTATGCCAACCTTCCTTTTGTTTTATGGTTGTAATTTGTTTTGTTGTGATACAAAATTTGTTCTTAACGTGCAGCCACCAGCTGAAGAAAATAGCAAGCCATTTTTTATAGTGTATGGTGTTCCCTATATTTGCACTGGTGGCGAACTTTGATGCCCAATAGATGTAATTTGTGCAATCGCCTTAATAGCCTAGCGTTAGTTTTGGGATTATTTATTTCCTTGTCTTCTTTTTCCCTGGTTTGCTAGTGGCCACAACAACCATCACTACTGCATCATGGTCCAAACGCGACACTACGATTAGAGACCCTTCGACGAAACTGTGTGGGATGCCATAATCACAAACGGTAGTGTAAAAGAACCATCAAAAAAGATGCAAAACATTTGCGACGATGGATGCATCAAACACGGTTCAGATTTTAGTTGCGTGTGTGATGCAGGGCATACAATTCAGTTCAATTAACTGTTTGTGATGAGGAGGAACAAAAGAAACGGGCAGCCAGATGAAGATGTGTGCGATATACAGCATACGGTTCACTAGGAGGAACTGTGTGTGATTAGGCAACACAATGGAAATGGTTCAACTGAACAAGATGTTTGTGATACGCGGCAAACAGGTCCGTAATCAGAAATGTGTGCGAAGACCAATAATAACACAGACAATTGCTGTTAATAAGCCGTGTGATTTGCTCTGTCTATAGAAGAATAACATGTATGTATATATAACTGCAATAAACTTCCAATTACATAAGTGACTTACAGATCATTCGCACACACACCTCAATAAACAATTGCATGTATTCTAAAGTAGGAGAATCGATCGTCTAGCCATCTACTTCTTGTGACGCTCCCACCACTGCTCTGTGGCTCGATCCCTCATCTAGGGCAGGAAGAAGACAGTTTCTCATGTCAACGATCTGCCTGTACGTCTCATAGCTTGTGTACGCGTCCTTGGCCGCGTACTTGACATGTTCTTCATCCAGTCTCTCATGCCAAACACTGTGCCAGGTGTTCTTGTCCCTCTTGCTCTCTTCCTTCATCTTCACGTAGTGGGATCGATGGTGGTCGAGGCGAGGTCAACCAGGGAATTCAGTTTGTTTTTGTCGCTCCCCCTGACCTTGTAGTGGTGCTGGATGTTGACAAGATTCGGGCATTTCAAGCCTGAAAACTTGAGCGCTTTTAGATCATTGGTGGTGTCCACCATAGCGAAACTGTAGTCGGAGCTGTCGATAAACCTGGATAAATCCTCACAAGGCCTTGTGGCCAGGTGGTAGTGGTAGACGAGGACGTCATGTTGCACGCACAACTGGGCAACGGCAACCTTCTGATGGTGATATTAAAGTCATGCTAGTTCAGAAGTTGTGAATTTGAGAAATACTTGGGTTGAAGCTTGTGATTCCCGTAGCATGCACGTATGGTGAACCGTTATGTGATGAATCGGAGCATGATTTATTTTTTGATTGTCTTCCTTATGAGTGGCGGTCGGGGACGAGCGATGGTCTTTTACTATCAATCTATCCCCCTAGGAGCATGCGTGTAATACTTTTCTTTGATAACTTGTAGATTTTTGCAATAAGTATATGAGTTCTTTATGACTAATGTTGAGTCCATGGATTGTACGCACTCTCACCCTTCCACCGTTGTCAGCCTCTCTAATACCGCACACCTTTCGCTGGTATCATACACCCACCTTATACCTTCCTCAAAACAGCCAGCATACCTACCTATTATGGAATTTCCATAGACATTCCGAGATATATTCCATGCAACTTTCCACCATTCCGTTTATTATGACACACTCCATCATTGTCATATTGCTTAGCAAGATCATGTAGTTGACAGCGTATTTGTGGCAAAGCCACCATTCATAATTCTTTCATACATGTCACTCATGCATCATTGCATATCCCGGTACACCGCCGGAGGCATTCACATAGAGTCATATTTTGTTCTAAGTATCGAGTTGTAATTGTTGAGTTGTAAGAAAAATAAAAGTGTGATGATCATCATTATTAGGGCATTGTCCCAGTGAGGAAAGGATGATGGAGACTATGATTCCCCCACAAGTCGGGATGAGACTTCGGACGAAAAATAAATAAAAGAAGCCAAAGAAGCCCAAATAAAAAAAGAGAAAGAAAAGAGGCCATAAAAAGGGGGAAAAGGCCCAAATAAAAAATTATGAGAGAAAAAGAGAGAAGGGACAATGTTACTATCCTTTTACCACACTTGTGCTTCAAAGTAGCACCATGATCTTCATAGTAGAGAGTCTCTCATGTTATCACTTTCATATACTAGTGGGAATCTTTCATTATAGAACTTGGCTTGTATATTCCAATGATGGGCTTCCTCAAATTGCCCTAGGTCTTCATGAGCAAGCAAGTTGGATGCACACCCACTTAGTTTCTTTTTGAGCTTTCATATACTTATAGCTCTAGTGCATCCGTTGCATGGCAATCCCTACTCACTCACATTGTTATCTATTGATGGGCATCTCCATAGCCCATTGATACGCCTAGTTGATGTGAGACTATCTTCTCCCTTTTTCTCTTCTCCACAACCACCACTCTATTCCACCTATAGTGCTATATCCATGGCTCACGCTCATGTATTGCGTGAAGATTGAAAAAGTTATGAGAATGTCAAAAGTATGAAACAATTGCTTGGCTTGTCATCGGGGATGTGCGGGATTTAAATATTTTGTGTGGTGAAGATAGAGCATAGCCAGACTATATGATTTTGTAGGGATAACTTTCTTTAGCCATGTTATTTTGAGAAGACATAATTGCTTTGTTAGTATGCTTGAAGTATTATTATTTTTTATGTCAATATGAACTTTTGTCTTGAATCTTTCGGATCTGAATATTCATACCACAATTAAGAAGAATTACATTAAAATTATGCCAAGTAGCACTCCGCATCAAAAATTCTATTTTATCATTTACCTACTCAAGGACGAGCAGGAATTAAGCTTGGGGATGCTTGATACGTCTCCAACGTATCTATAATTTTTGATTGCTTTGTGCTATATTATCTACTATTATGGACATTATTGGGCTTTATTACCCACCGTAGAATACTTATGCTCTCGAGAGAAGCCACTAGTGAAACCTATGGCCCCCGGGTCTATCTTTATCATATTAATCTCCTACTACTTAGTTATTTCCTTTGCTATTTACTTTGCCTTTATTTTACTTTGCATCTTTACCATAAAAATACCAAAAATATTATCTTATCATATCTATCAGATCTCACTCTCGTAAGTGGCCTTATAGGGACTGACAACCCCTATTTGCATTGGTTGCGAGGATTTATTTGTTTTGTGTAGGTGCGAGGGACTCGCGCGTAGCCTCCTACTGGATTGATACCTTAGTTCTCAAAAACTGAGAGGAATACTTACGCTACTTTGTTGCATCATCCCTTCCTCTTCGAGGAAAACCAACGCAGTGCTCAAGAGATAGCATAGTCTTCGCCTGCACAAAGCTCTAGTGGTGACGCCTTCTTGGGCTCCACGATGACCTCCGTCTTGCAGTCCATGGTCTTGGCCTTGTTGCACTGAAATGGCAACCTTTGCCTGAGGCCTCGATACTCCGCGGTTGTGCCTGCCTCCTTTGCACCAAAGAGGAAACAAGGACGCTGCTCGTGCTGGCGCCCGCCTGGCACCCGCCTGGTGTTGATCGTCATGGATTACGTTACGAGTGCCTCGTGAGGTTCGCCTCGCCTTGATATCTCCGCTCCTCGCGAGCCTGCCCGACCAGGCCGCTCCAGAGGAGATCTTGCATCGTCCGCCTCGCGAGGCTCGGACCCTCGCGAGGGTATTGGATGCTTTGTTGATGAAGATGGGCCGAACGGCCTGCTGGCTTAGCCACGCCGTGGGCCGCCGGCAGGCAAGTCTGGGGACCCCCGTTCCCAGAACGCCGACAGTAGCCCCCGGGCCCAAGGTGCGCGCGGGCTTGGCTTCGCGGCGAAGCCAAGGGTCAAGTTCGAAGCACCGCGGGCCCAAAAAGCCTGTGGCCTTGGTCAACACGTGGCGGTTGATTGGACGTGGGCGTCTCCGCTTCCCCACGTTGCCTCGGCAACTGCTTGACCTGACAAAAGGCTGGCGTGGGCGGCACTTGCTTTCATCGCTTCTTCCTTGCCTCGCTCCAGATCCCCTTTCTTTCTCTTCGCCGCCGCTACCTACAGATCGGCTTCGGCCTTGCTCCGCATCTACCGCCCTTGGCGCCGCGCAAGGTCAAGACTTCCTCGGCTCCGTCTTGGTACGAGCCCGCTCTTGAGGCGCCCACTGTCACGGAGAAGAGCCTTGCCTCCGTGCTCCTGCTGACGGCGGGGGAGAGCAATGACTGGGGGAAGACGGAGCTCCGGCTTGCCTCCGACGAGCCGGAGCCTGAGGGGAGCACCTTCTTTCCCTTCTTTTCGAGCAGCGTTGCCGTCGGGTTGGTCCCTCCTTTCTCTGATTTCTTTTATGAAGTCCTCGACCACTATGGGCTGCAAGCATTGCATCCATCCCAACTTTGTCCTCCTCCTGTCCATCTTTGCCTACTACTGTGAGGCGTACCTGGGCGTGATGCCGTCCGTGGCACTCCTGCGCCATTTCTTCATCCTCCGCGTCAGCGAGGGTCACATCTCTGGATGCGCAAACTTCGTTGCGTCCGGCATGGCCAACTCGATCTCGAGCACCGGGAAGAGGGCCGACAACATTTGATCCAAATGGATCATGGTGGACGCCAAACTCGCCCATCCGCGCGTGGTGCTGCCGACGGAGGCGCCCCGGCAAGGCAAGGAGTGGCCTAGGGCGGAGCTTGTCGACGAGCGGGCATCGTCAGTGTTGGGGAAGATGATGACTGACCTAAAGCCGGGCAATGCGAGGGCGGCCAAAATAACGGGAGCGATGCTCCTGAGGGAGTTCTTGATGCTGCGGGTTGCCCCACTCCAGGTACGTGCGCGCCCCTTCTAGGAGCTTGAAGGAGGGGAAAACAAGGCCCGCCTGAGGCTAGGGGACCTGCCTGACGATGAACTAGACGTTGTCCTGCGTCTCATAGTCGGAGACAACCAGGAGTACCTGCCTAGTGCCTTCATTCCCCTGTTTCAACGCAGGGACCGGGAGGAATTCGTCGCCTCCAGGCCAACTTTTGATGCGCGCGGGCTGGTGCCGCCAGTGTTTTCGGGAGCTCCTACGGCGCAGAAACTGGTGGAGGTGTCTTCTGGCGAGTCCCACGGAGAGGGGAAGAAGAGGTGGACTCGGAGGAGACCCCGGAAGAGGTGGGGGAGACCTCCCCTCCGATCAAGGCCGAGATTCTCCGCGCCCTTCCTGATGATGCCAAGGCCGACGCCTACCAAGGTGGGAAGGAGCAACCCATCATCCCGACGAAGGGTAGGTCGTCGCTGGTGGACCGTGGTGCCGCCTCCACCCCAACGCCTCCTGGGGCGGGATCCGATTCTGCCTCCGCACCGCATGGCGCCACCGGAGCCCGAGCGCCTGCCCCTCAGGCCCCGATGCTGTCGGGCCTCAAGATTCACAAGCGAAAGGTGGAGTACCTTGCAATGGACCGGTAGGTGTCTCGAACTTCGCTTCGTCCCTGCTGGTACTTGTTATTTCCTGACGCTCGCCTTTGGTTGATAGGGCAGACATCTTCGGCGAAGAATAGGACGGAGGTTACGGCGGCTGTGCCTCCCTCCGCAGAGCCAGGAGGCAACATCGCCCATGTTTCCCCAGCCCGGTCGTCCTCGTGGGGCCAAGAGGAGCATCGCCGCATGGAGTCAGCCCCCATGGCCCCGCTAGCTCCGGAGGTGCCAATACTTTGCGCGGCTGATGAGGTCCCAGCTGCTCTGGAATCCGCAGTCTCCCAAGCCCTGGTGATGATGTCGCTTCCTCCTATTGCTGCATCTCCACTTCCTGGTCTTTCTGCTCCTGCTGCCGTCTTGGAGCGTGCCCTTTCGGAGATGACCCAACTGCAGGCGGATCTCCTGAGCGCTGACCCGCGCCTGGTGGCCGGGCGTCTGGAATTGGCCTCTGGGTGGCTTCATTCTGACTTGTCGGTACGCGCGGCGCTGGGCCAGGCTGTTGCGGCTTCTGAGAGGGAGAGGCAAGAAACTGTCGGCGCTGCAGCCGATCGTGAGGCGGTGCTGAAAGACGCCAAGGCTGCCCGTGACTGCTGCCAAGTGCTGGAGGGCGAGTTGCAGAGCCTGTGCGATAAGCACGCCGAAGAGGTACGCCGCCGCCAACCAGAGGAGAAGGATATGAAGGCCCGGGAGGAAGCCGTCAAGAACCGTGATCCTGAGCTGGCGGAGCTGGGGAAGAAGCAGGCTGCCGAGCGCAACCGGTTGGAAGAGTTGGAGCAGAAGATGGGGGCGAGGGGGCGATCTTGACGCCAAGGCGTGAGTCCTGGCTGAAGACCGTGTGGCCTTCGCGATCTCGAGAAGAGATCTCGCAAGGCACTGAGGACACTCTACGAGCATGGCCTAGAGAAGCTGTTGGACACTGACGAGGACGGCCCCGCCCAGCTGCTTCCTTACGTGGTGAAGGCGCTTGAGGAGGTCGTTGAGGGCCTCGGTCCCATGGCGGAGGTAGAAGCTCATGTTCTGTCTTCAGCCGCACTGACTCGCGTCCTTAGCCATCTGCACCTCCACGACCCCAACGCCCGCCTTGACGAGCTGCTGGAGCCCGTGGCTGAAGATCTCTGCGAAGCCGCCGCCACAGCTGTTCAAGGTCAAGTGGAGGCTTTGCTGGGGAAGTTCCTAGGCTTTGTCTCCGATCCTCTGTCTTGCGATGGCGTGGATCCTGCGGCTGGTGGCGAAGGTGAGAACATCGTCGCCCACAGAGGAGCACCTTCCACAGGGCGACATCCAGGGGTGACCTACGGCTATTCTTCTCGTTTCATTCCTGCGACATACATCAGGACTCGTGGAGGCGTTTAGACTTTTCATTTGGTATTGTGAGAACAGTATGCTTGTAATATTTGCTTTTAGGTTCTGCGTTTTCCTTCCTATTTTCTTTGTTCTGCGCCGGCAGAGCCCGGCCCCGCGCATACCTCAACCGCCATTGGGCCGACCAGAGACCAGGACGGTCCAAGGAGTGAGGGGCTACGTGACCAGTTAGGCTCCTGAGTCGCGATGCTCAGGAGTCCCCCTTGACGTGCGAACAGCATATAGGGAGAGTTCGTGAGGATAGATTAATGTTCTACATCGGCAGAGCCCGGCCCCGCGCATACCTCAACCGCCATTGGGTCGACCGGAGACCAGGACGGACCAAGGAGTGAGGGGCTACATGACCAGTTAGGCTCCTGAGTCGCGATGCTCAGGAGTCCCCCTTGACGTTCAAACAATTTCCATACCTGCCCTTGCCGAGGCCTCGGGAGGGGCGCGCGACACCCAGGTCCGGGGGACCTGGTTGGGTGGCGTGCGCTTGGGCGTGACCCGAGCGCAGCCCCCGTGCCCAGCCACCTCGCGCGACTCTCCCGAGGGGAGGCGTCGTGGTGAGGCTGGGCGCTGAGCTTTGGGCTCCCTGAGGTTGGTACGACCGTGGGGTCGCCCTCAGTTGTTTATCACCAGCGCGGAGTATAGTGCTTCCTCTTGTGCACGGGCATAGCCGCTCCTCGGCAGTGTCGACAGCCAGCATGGAGCATGGAGCTTCCAGTTGGGCGTGGGATGGGGGCCCCCTCCGGGAGGAGCCCCCAGGGCGTGTACAGCCCCGCCTTGACACGTGGCTTGCATGGCAGGGCTACGAGGTGTATATGGGCACTCGTGAGCCAGCGCGGGACTCACGAGGCCCTACCTCAAGGCGGGTTGCATCTGGTCTTGAGTCTTGGTGACTGTATGTCCCTGCAAGGTGGTTAGATGCAAGCACTCTACGTCCTCAGGTCCCGTCCCTCGAGAGAGCTCAGCCGTCGCTGGTATGACAGGTCGCGATGCCGTGGTCAAGACCAGGGGGTGAGGGCTGGAGAGCCAGTAAGAGCTCCTGAGTCGTGATGCTTAGGAGCCCCCCTTTTAACGTGCAAGAAAATTGCATAGGGTGAACGGACCCGTGGCGGGCGGTGATCGAGCAGGTGATAGCAGTTGGCAGGTTAAGCATGAAGAGCAGATTGACTTGGATAAATGTAGGAAGATACATGCCACTGGGTCTGGCCCGAGCGGCGTGGGGATGATGCAGCTCGTGGGGCGCCCCCAACAAGGTAAGCTAGAGACATAAGCAGAAGGGATACATGCCACAGGGACGGACCCACGCGGCTTGGGAATAATGCAGCCCGAGGGGCGCTCCCAGCTTAAATGAACTTGGAAGATGTCACCTGGTTCTATAGATGAAGTGGAGTTGGTGCAGCTGAAGCCACGCGTTGAAGGAATGGCTCCTCATGAGCCACTGGGACCCTGAGCCTCGGGAGGCTCTGGGGGCTTAGGAGGTTCCCTGAAGACCGTCACCATCTCCTCCAGGACGGCGTGGTACCTGGCCTCCTGAGCTAATAGTACACACCACAGGTTGCGTTGGTAAGCCGACGCCACGCTCGGCAAGCCGAAGGGCATGCGAACGTAGCTGTGTGGTGGACCCTCACAGCGGCCCGCACGTGATGGCCAGAAGCGTTCCTGAGATGCGGCCCTGTTGAGCCCTGGGATGTCGATGCAGACGCGCAGTTCAGCACCCTCGCCTGGATGGTAAGCCGCGCTCGGTGAGCGGTTGTCGCCACGCATGGCTCTCGCGTCTTGTAGCTCTTGGGTGGTCTTGGTGATGAACTCCTAGGTGGTGGGCACCCCTTGCTCTGTGCTCTCCTGAGGAAAGCGTGCCATGAAGCACGCTTCCAAGTGGTGCCCAAGCGCCTCCCTCGTGAGGTTGGCAAGTTCTGAGGCTCTCCAGAAGAGAGCCCCCGAGTCCTGCCCGAGGAGGGCGCCGGGCGCGCTTTCCTATGCGGTGGAGGGAGGCGCCCCTGGAGCGGGCGCTGATCCTGTCGAGGCTCCTGACGTGACGCCATCTTCTTGGGGTCCTGCTTGGCGCGGCAGCTTCTTTTTGGGGACGGTCTCCGAAGGGCCTTCACTTCTGCTGTCAGGGTTGTCGATTGCTGCGGCGGAAGGCGCGCTCAAGGGAGCGCACCGCATCCCCCTCTTCACATGGGACCGTGATGATTCCCCCGCTTCCTGGCATCTTGAGAACATTGTAGCCATGGTGAGTGCCTGCCATGAACTTGGCCAGGGCTGGGTACCCGAGGATGGCATTGTACGGCAGGCGGATGTGTGCGACGTCGGAGTCGATGAGCTCGGTGCGGTAATTCTTGCGCTCCCCGAAGGTGACAGGCAGGCAGACTTGCCTTATCGGTGTGGTGGAACCGTCGGTCACTCCAAAGAAAGGCTTGGTTGGCTGGAGCTACTCATAGGGCACTTGGAGGTTGTCGAACGCACGCGGCTCCTGGAAGCCCCCAGGCCCCTCGTCCTGGTGGTGGTCGTCGTTCCTTCTTGGTGGCGGCAACGGGGGAAGACCGGCGTTGCCCTGGGGGCGATCCTCATGAGGCGCGTCCCTCCAGGCGCCCTCGCGAGGTTGGTCCTGCCAGTGGTCCTCACGAGGCCGGTCGCGCCACTCCTGGCGCGGGCCACGGTCGTCCCAGCGTCCGCCTCCGCGTCCTCCTCCGCGGCCGTAACCCCGGTCGTTGCGCTCGGGGCGTTGACCGAAGCGTCCTTCCCGTATGGCTCTGAGCTCTTGACAGTCGCTGGTGTTGTGGGTGTTTAGGTTGTGGAAGGCACAGAACAGATGACCGTTCTTGGATGACTCGGACTGATCTCTGCCTCGCTTGGTGTCGGGCTCTGCTGTGAGCACCACTGCCTCTTTGTGCTTCACGCCCTTGGCTTTGGCCTTCTTCTCCTCCACTCCTGCAGCTGGCAGCTCAAGGAGAGAGAGGCGCCCCTCCTCAGCTCTTGCGCACTTGGTCGCCAGGTTGAACAACTCCTGAGATGTGCAAAGCTCCTCGTGGATAGCCAGCTCTTCCTTCATCTTGACGTCACGGATGCCATCTGAGAACGCGGAGATGATGGCTTCGTTCATGACCTTCGGGGTCTTGAGACAGGTGTTGTTGAAGCGCTGGATGTACTTCTGGAGGGTCTCTCCTGGTTGTTGCTTGATGCTGCGTAGATCACCCGCGGCCGGTGGGCGGTCGCGAGTGCCCTGGAAGTTGGCGACGAAGCGGTCACGCATCTCGTCCCAGGAGGAGATCGAGCCGTGCTGCAAGTTCAGGAGCCAGGAGCGGGCCCCATCCTTGAGAGCCATGGGAAACCAGTTCGCCATGACTTTTTCGTCGTCGTTGGCCGCTTCGATGCTCAACTCATAGAGCTGCAAGAACTCTACGGGGTCGGCGGTGCCGTCGTATCGAGGAGGTAGATCTGGCTTGAACTTGCTTGGCAAGGTGACGCTACACAGCTCGGGGGTGAAGGCGTGGCAGCCGGCCGTGGTTGCCGGGGAACGCTTCGGAGGTGGAACTTGGTCTTGGCGGGGTCCGCGCTGTGCCGCGGCAGGCGGTATGCGGTCTTGACGAGGTGGCATGGGGAGCGCTGGTGCAGCTTCTCGCGGCCGCGGGATTTCTTGGCAGCTTCTTTCTTCACGCGCGGGCGCCGGGAGCGGTGGATCAAGCCGCGGAGGCGCACGTCTTGGTGCCAAGGCACCGTCTTGGGGTTGAGGCAGTGGAGGCACGCCATGAGCCCCGTCGCCTGCAGCTGGTTGAGGTGGAGGCAGAGGGTGGGACGGCGCCGGAGAGCCCCCTGCGGCACGGACGAGCTCGGCGACGCGGTCGAGGCACTCCTCATAGAGGTCGTCGACGGGATGGTAACGCAGGAGCTCATTCGCCGCGATGAGCGCAGCCCGTGCCTCCAAGGGAGCGCGGTGTGCGTGGGACGAAGAACCGGCAGGGGTGAGTGATGGAGTAGCGGTGCGGCCGTCCTGCCGCACTGGAGGATGCTGCAAGGACACCTGCTGCTCGTTCCCCATCGGACCGGTGGCAGCGTTGGCGGCGGGGGACGGAGAACGACGAGGTAGCCCGGCGACGGGAGCCGTCTGAGCGACGCGGGCGGCGAGGGCAGCCCGACGCACACCTCAAGCACGGTGAGCGTCCGACATGTAGACGACGAAGCGACCGAGCGACGGACTGATGGAAAGGAAGCTACGCCGCACCCCTACCTGGCGCACCAAATGTCGGATGTGGGGCTCCGGCAAACCCTTAAGGTTTGAACACTGGGGTGCGCGTGAAGTCTTTCCCTCCAACCGATCTACGGTCTAGCTTGCTAAGGTCTTGCGGACGAACTCAACGAACTCGCAACACAGAAAGACATAGGGTTTATACTGGTTCGAGCCACCATTGTGGTGTAATACCCTACTCCAGTGTGGTGGTGGTGGATTGCCTCTTGGGCTGATGATGAACAATACAAGGGGAAGAACAGCCTCCTGAGGTTGAGGTGTTCTTGTGCTTTTGGACTTGTGTGTCTCTCTGGGTCTGATGAAATCTCAGATCAGATCCTCTCCTCTCTCGATTCCCCTATCCACTGTGGTGGCTAGTCCTATTTATAGAGGCCCTGGTCCTCTTCCCAAATATCGAGCGGGAAGGGAGCCAACAATGGTGGGCTAATTTGAAGGGGGGAAACTAGTACGAGCCATCCTGACAAAAGTAGTCTTCGCCTACACAAAGCTCTCGTGGTGACGCCATCTTGGGCTCCACGATGACCTCCGTCTTGCAGTCCATGGTCTTGGTCTTGTTGCACCGAAATGGCAACCTTTGCCTGAGGCCTCGGTACTCCGTGGCTGCGCCTGCCTCCTTTGCACCAAAGAGGAAACAAGGACGCTGCGCGCGCTAGCGCCCGCCTGGTGTCGATCGTCATGGCCCACGTCACGAGAGCCTCGTGAGGTTCGCCTCGCCTTGATATCTCCGCTCCTCGCGAGCCTGCCCGACCAGGCCGCTCTAGAGGAGGTCTTGCGTCGTCCGCCTCGCGAGGCTTGTACCCTCACGAGGGTCTTGGATGCTTTGTTGATGAAGATGGGCCGAACGACCTGCTGGCTTAGCCACGCCGTGGGCCACAGGCAGGCAAGTCTGGGGACCCCCGTTCCCAGAACGACGACAGATCTAAGCATGCACCCAAGGACACAGATTTAATTTTTCAACCAATTTATATGCACTGGAGCATGTGCATGTAGTTCAAATTTGAATTATGCACATAAATGCATTGAAAACTCAGTTAATGCGTAAAAATATCCAAACGAACCCCGAAAAATCACAAAAATTGACACAACACTCCCCTTGTTCTATGTTGACACGAGAAACATTTTGAAAGCAATAAGAGGCAATGGATATTGTTTCGTCCCCAAAGGTGGGACGTTCCCTACCGAAACCATCATGCTTGTTGTGAGAAGCTCTAGTTTGTGAGAAGCATATACCCAAACCTGCCCCAAATGGGACAAAAAAATTACCACGGCATGTTGATGCCGCTCCATGATAGCATGCCAAGTTTCATGAAATTCAGACGAGTTTTGGATTTACTAGAATTTAAAAACCAGGTATCTCAATGTTTGCGGCCGAGTGACGGTGGCAGGGTGCTTGACACTCATTCTCATTTCTTGCATGGGACCTAAGCATGCAACCAAGAACACATATCTGAATTTTCAACCAATTTATATGCATTAGAGCATGTGCATGTAGTTCAAATTTGAATTATGCACATAAATGCATTGAAAACTCACTTAATGCATAAAAATATCAAAACGAACCCCGAAAAATCCAAAAAATTAACACAACACTCCTGTTGTTCTATGTTGACACTAGGAAAATATTTGAAATCGAGAAGAGGCAATGGATATCATTTCGTCCTGAAAGGTGAAACGTTCCCTACCGAAACCATCAGGCTTGTTGCGAGAAGCTCTGGTTTGTGAGAAGCATATACCCAAACCGGCCCCAAATGGGACAAAAAATTGACCACGGCATGTTGATGCCGCTCCATGATAGCATGCCAAGTTTTATGAATTTCAGATGAGCTTTGGATTTACTAGAATTTGAAAACCAGGTATCTCAATGTTTGCGGCCGAGTGACGGTGGCAGGGTGTTTGACATTCATTCCCATTTCTTGCATGGGACCTAAGCAGGCAACCAAGGACACAAATTTGAATTTTCAACTAATTTATATGCATTAGAGCATGTGCATGTAGTTCAAATTTGAATTATGCACGTGAATGCATAGAAAACTCAGTTAATGTATAAAAATGTCCAAGTGAACCCCAAAAAATCCCAAAAATTGACACAACACTCATGTTGTTCTATGTTGACACTAGGAAAAATTGAAAACGAGAAGAGGCAACGGATATCGTTTCGTCCAGAAAGGTGAAACGTTCCCTACCGAAACCATGACACTTGTTGTGAGAAGCTCTGGTTGATGAGAAGCTTATACCCAAACCTGCCCCTTATGGGACAAAAATTTTACCACGGCATGTTGATGCCGCTCCATGATAGCATGCCAAGTTTCATGAATTTCGGATGAATTTTTGATTTACTAGAATTACAAAGGCAACTACTTCGACGTTTGCCAGAGAGCCACGGTGCCGTGGTGTTTGAATTTCATCCCCATTTCTTGCATGGGACATAAGCATAAACCCATGGACACATATATGATTTTACAACCCATGTTGGTTCACCGGAGCATGTGCATGTAGTTTAATTTTGAATTGTGCACCTGAAATGGCTAGAAAACCAATTTAATGTATAAAATGTTCAAACAAACCCTGAATAATTCCAATTATTTTATGACACACATATAGTTGCATGTTCGTTGGAGATAAAAGGTCTAGAAATTCAAACACCATCCATTCACGCTGTGACCCCATTATGTAATTCAAATCAAGATGAAAAATCAAGTTGATCGCACACAGTTTATTATCACCAACCATGTGAGATGCAGCACAAAATATCCTGGAGCACCGTCGATGTATAGTACGCCTATGGCTTACGCAAGAAGGTTCGTCGGCTACAGTCCACAGCCGGCGTCTCAAGCTCACTAGCTCGCTCCCCAAATATCATTTCATTGTTCAATCGTCATCAGTGAAAAATGGGCATGTGGACCCGCATTGTGAGGGCAACTTTGGTGGCCCACTTCGGTGAGAGCGCGGCCGCAGCCGCCATGTGCATGCTTACAAGGTGCATGAGTGCGGCTGCAATCTGCGACCGGGCAGCCAAGGCAGCCCAAACGGGCGTTGTTGCTTCTCAGGTGGTGGCAGCAACATCTGCCTTGGGGATAGCAACTGGCAAGAGCCGCACAACAGCTATCCGTTCCACAGCGGCGGCCTTAGCCCTGATGGAGGCCGCCCATGCCCAGCTCATGGCAGTCACCGCACAAATCGAACAAAGCTTCTCCAACAATGGTCGGCAACCCACGACCGAAGAGCTGGCAATCGCCGAGAGCGTTCGAGCAGCTGCTTGTTCCTCTGCCGCATACCTTGGATGACGGAGCCCGTCCATGCCCAGATCAGAGCCGCCCACGCCCAGCTCGTGGCGTCCTTTTCCAAAGAGATGGCGGACGCGTATGGCGAGATGCTTGCCGAGTATGGTGCGATGGATGCCATGGAGCCGCTTCCCCAGGAGACCATCGGGCGCGAGTTGGACATGGAGGCAGCGGCGGAGATCGACGAGCACCAGCCATAGTATTACTCTTTATTTTGTTTAATTAAGAGCGTCGGTCTTTAATTTGTTAGAGTGATGTTTAGGTCAGCTGGCTCTGTTTAATTGTTGAACTTGCTCTATTAAGAAGTGTGGGTGTGTTGTAGTATCCTTTGTGTACCCAAATTTTGCAATGACGTGGATGACCACTGTAACCATGGAAATTCGAAAAAAAAATTGATGTTCAAACTCATCACACACGGTTTAAGCTATATGAATCATTTGTGATGTTCACATATCGTACACAGTTCTGAATAAGGGACCGTGTCTGATGACACTTTGCGCGCCAGCTTTTTCGCTGAAGCGATTACAAATTTTCGGCTTCCGTAGAAATATCTACCTCCCCGCCCCCTCCCCTTACCAAAAGCCACATTTTCCCTGTTTCTATCTTCCTTTCCAAGTTGAAACCTTAACTCCTTGCTTGTAGCGCCGCCTCCTCGTCGGCGACCCTCCTTCATGCTGCTCGGCCCCGTCTATCCAGGCAGGTAATCCACACCCGACCCCCATCCTCCTCCTCATTCCACATCTCACATGCCCCGACCACTGGTGCGAGCGCGACACCTTCCACCCAAATCACCGACCCCTCCACCAAATAAGCGCCACCCTAAGCCATGGTGCATGTAGTATAGCCAGGATCTCAAGGAGCATTTGGCAGTGGAGAAGCAAATCGCAGCCGCACGGGTGGATGAGGTCGCAATGGCTGCCATTCATGTCGACCCCTAGATCTTGGAGGAGCACCTTGCCATTTGCTAGCTACGCCGGTTAAGCATGCTCGGTTTACCCGTTGCGTGTGCTGCTCATGCCTTTCCTTCACAAATTCTATTGAATTGTGCTATCTAATTTTACCATGCAATCTGTTGCTCTAGTGTATATGTTCTATATGTCGTGCAGTGTGGTGCTCACTTATTAACTGTTTTGTTAATTAGTTGTTGTCTTCAGTTAACCATTTGGTTCGATTCTGTAAATGTGATGTTCAATTCTTCAGGTGCAACTTTGTATTGTCTTCCATGCGAGAAATAAATCGAATTTATCTTTACAAAATACATGAGAAACGAATACAATTGCTATATTTCCAAGTTGTCAAGCATGCTTGGTTTGGTTATACATTATGCAATGTGATGCTCAGTTAACGTTTGGTTTTTTTGTGTTGTGGTGTTTAGTTAATTGTTTGGTTCAATTCTGCAATGCGATGTTCAATAGTTGTGGGTGCATTCTGTTATTGTATACCATGTGAGGACCAAATTGAATTTGGCTGTAGTAAATACATGAGAAACAAATATAATTGCTACAGTTGGTTGTAGTTAACTGTTTGGTTAACTGTCTGATCTTCTATTGGGAGTATGTTATATTGTGCAATGTGGTGCTCAGTTAATGTTTGGTTCATTTGTTGTGGTGTTTAGTTAACTGCTTGGTTCAATTCTGCAATGCGATGTCCAATTTTCATGGGTAGAATTTTGTATTGTTGTGCATGTGAGGAATAAATCGAATTTGGCTACACTTAATACATGATAAACATATACAAGTGCTATATTTCCTAGTTCTTAATCATGCTTGGTTTGGATAAATGGATTTTCCATGTGGCTTGAATTAATCTGATGAATCTGCAATGTGCTTATTTTTTATCAACATATTTTACTGATAGCATGTGAACCCTTACTTAACCTGATGATTAACTACCTTATATGTGTTGCAACGAAACAATGGGAAGCATTGAGGTTTACAATCGAGGTTAGCACGTGCATGGTCTGTTGTCTAATAGCACATTATTGTACAATTACAAGAACCATTCTAATATTTAGGTTTTTAACAATTTGGTCTTGCACATGTAGGTCCTGCTGTCAGAGGTTTCGACCCACTATTCGACCCATTTTGCATATGGGGAAATGAGTTGTCCATGAATATCAATCAAATCAAGAAACTCAGAAAGATTGTTAGGATAAAGAAATTAGCAACAAAAAACAACAAGATCTTTTTCTGCACAATGAAAAAGACATCAGCTCACTACAAGATGGTACTAACTATTATACCTTGCCTTTTTTCCTTTGCCCCATTTCCAATATAGAGAAGATATTTATGCACATCCTTACTTTTAGGCCTTTCCAAAGCAGTTCACTAATGATTACCTCTCAAACCACCTCTATGGCCAGGAGGCGAGGAAGGTTTTCATACAACACCCATGGTTCAATATTGAAGTGTTCCTAAAGAGGACGAACGACGGACGGTCAATCATCCACAGGCACTGGCCTAAAGTTGCAAAGACCTTCAATATGGATGAAGGCTCAATATTCGCCTTCCGCTTCAGTAGTTTTCCAGATGAGATGCATCTATCTATATATCGTCTATGATGCTAATTTCGAAAGGTTCTACATATTGCATGTGAAACTTGGTGTTGGTGCAGTTGTGTAATGGGGTAGCTGAGTGTTGAAGCTATATCATGTTGTACTCTGATGTATTTCAATTATGAAACTCTGCTTCCTTAATATGGAAATGAAATATATTATGTGCTTAATATGAATGTCAATTAGATTAATAAATGGATTATTAATAATAGGGCAATTAGCCTGCTAATGGCGAATTAGCCTACTAATTGGGTTTTGCTATTGCAAACGGTTATTGAAAAAATACCGTGGGCGATGACCTCAGGCAACGCACATAGTTTCTAGGAATAAACTGTGTTGGATCAATGAATAATCACACACGACTTTCTCTTGAAAACTGTTTGTGTTAGGCCACCTTCTGCAAACGTTTACCACATAAAAAATGTTTGTGATGGACAGCCTTTGCCACACAGTTTCTTCTACTGACCATGTGTGATGCATTCAATAACGCAAACCATAAAATTGTTAACATTGTGTGCAATGGCAACACTATCACAAACGATTTAACGGGAAAAATTGTGTGTGATGTACCTGTGGACGGAAACATTTTCCTTGGAGCAACTATGTGGGATGTACATACGAACGGGAACGTTTAGCGGAGACTGGCTATGTGGGATGTACTTGCAATCGGAAACAATTTCGTATGTATAATTGTATTTTTTTAGCTCTAATGTACGTATTTCCATATTTGAGCGCTCGCCGGTCGCACACGAACTCATTTTGCCGAGCGTGTGTGCCAGGAGCGCATATCCCCGGCGGTTTCTGGGTCGTGTGGGAAGGACCCCCCCCTATCACCGTCACTCACTAGGTGACAGTTCCAAATGTCATCGCGGAAAGGGGTTAAAAAACTTTTGTATAGCACCGACGCGTACTACTGCATGGGCCATATACGGACCATGGTAACCTTGACCCTGCTATAGGTCATAGGATCCATGGGCCTCCTACGGGCCATCGGATTAATGGGCCTCCAACGGGCCGTAGAATCGGTGGGCCTCGGACCGTCGGATAAATGGGTCCACATGGGTCGTAAACGGGCATAATTGGTATCAGCCCAGCAAGGTAATAGGCTGTTAACAGGCCGGAGGACAGCAAAGGCTTAATTCTGTCACAGGTATAATGGGTCGTTAATGGGCCAGAATATAGGATGGGATGGAAACGGCGCAACGGGTTAACAGGCCACAAATGGGCCGATTCTTGCCACACGACGAATTTGGCCCATTAGGGGAACAGGCCAGTAATGAGCCGGAAGTAATCGAGGGCCAGAAAGGAGCCCAAGAATGTATGGGTCGTCAGTAGGCTGAAAGCTAACATGGGCTGGAAACGGCCCATGTGAATCATGGGTCGTTAACGGGTACAAAGAAATTTACTGTTCATTATGGGATAGAGTCACAGTGGGCAACTAAAGGGCCTAAAGATACGAAAGACCTCATATGGGCCGGAAGACGTCGTGGGCCATACATGGCCCAAAAGTGAAACGGGCTGGCGTTATATTCGATGACCCACATGACGTTGTTGGGCCGATTTCAGGAAGGCCCTAACAGGCCGCGAGTTGCCGGGTCGTAAAATGGGCTATTTGCCAACAGACCGTTAACAAGCTTTTCATGGGTCGGCCCGCTAACTTTTGACCAAGTCAAACAGGCCGGCCTTTGTAAGCTAAATGGGCCAGTGGTGGGCCATCGCACGTGTCGACATGTCATAGGCGCCTATCTGACCCAATGACGAGCTGACACGTGTTTCCTCCGGCCAATGAGAATTTTACACGTGGAAAATCCCCATTGGTTCAGGCTATTAACGGGTTATCGGATCCAAAACCGGACCCGATAGCTTAACGGCGACCCGTTACGGTGGATGTCACGTGTCGGTTACCCTTGACAAAAGCACTTCCATGACGCGTCATTTATCGTCATGGAAGTGAACACTTCCGTGATGATAATTTTGGTATTGTCATGGAACACTTCTACGACAGCACAGGTATGACTAGTTTGATTCTGTCATAAAATCGTCATGGATGTACATACATGACAGAAAAGGTGACCTACTGTGACAGACGCGTATCATCACGGAAGTGTATTTTTTTGTAGTGCCAAGGGTGATGTCAACAATAATAACTCATGCTATCTATATTCAACTGGACATATGTGCCTAGATCTTTCCTCACCACATGATGCTTGCCAAAGGAGAAAAATAAAAAGGAATAGAGGAAAAACTTTGACTCTTTGCATAAAAGTAAATACATAAAAGTAAAAGATAGGCCCTTCGCAGATGGAAGCAAAGGTTGCCATGCGCTTATTTGTTTGTATGATCAACCCATTAATGCAAAAGAATGTCACGTTGCATTGCCCCTTGTGATAGTGACCTTTATTATGCAGTCTGTCGCTTTTATTCCTCACCATCACAAGTTCGTGCAACGCTCAATTTTCTCTTACACTAAATGATCTCACATTTTTAGAAGCAATTTTTATTGCCTTATTGCACCGATGACAAATTACTTGAGGGGTCTTGCTCAATCCCTAGGTAGGTATGGTGGACTCTTGAAAATAAGATTTGGGTTTAAGGGTTTTTGGATGCACAAGTAGCATCTCTACTTAGTGCGGAATTTTTGGCTAGCAAAGATAGGGGCAAGCACCACATGTTAAAGGATATATGACAATATGACTTCTATGTGGATATAAACAAACATGAATCATTAGGTTGTCTTCCTTGTCCAACGTCAACAATTTTGGCATATAATATTTTGATGAGGGCTCACAATCACAAAAGATTTCTAGGATAGTATATTTATATGTGAATCTTCTCTTCCCTTATTAATTCTTTCATGAGTTGCATCATTGACTAATGCTATGTTTGTCAATCTATAACAAAATTTTCTAGTTATACTTTTCCTTATGTGGTGTCATCACCTACCATAAGATTAGCACATGATCTTTTCATTTATTTCCTTTCTTTCATTTATTTCCTTTCTTTTTATTACAACATTAAAGTAAAGAAAGCAAAAACTCGAACTAAACTTTATTATATATCTCACACATGAATGCAAGGATAGATCACTAAGCAAACTCTCGAAAATAAAGGATAGAACTAAAGTTTTATTCATCTAAAGCAAAAGATCGAACTAAAATAAGTAAAGGCAAAAGATAGTGGGGATGATACGATACCAGGGAACCTCCTCCAAGCTTGGCGGAAGCCAAGGGGAGTGCCCATACCCGATACTCAATTCTCTTTTGGTGGTGAAGAAGAATGTGGTGGTGATGAAGAAGGGATCTTGTCCTCGGATTTCCATGGCAGTGGTCCACCGTCATAAGAGGAGGAGTGAGTCTCACGGGTCCTGCAACTAGCAGCCAAACTCATACCTTTAAACCTCGCCTCATATTTGAAGACTTGGTTTTGGAGATCATAGATCTGGCTTTGGAGGAAGTTGATTTGCTTGTTGAGGGTGAAGGCGATGTCCTTCATGGGATTGCCATCCACCTTGAGATCACGAGAAAGTTCCGTGATCATGAGGTGATCGGCATTGAGTCCACGCTCCACCATCCCCTTGCAGCGGAAGACATCTTGTTCCATAGCTTCAAGCCTGGCCTCCATGGTTCCCGTCCCCTTAGGACCGGGCACATCACGGAGGTGAAGCACCCCCTCATGCATCTGGATGACTTGAGGGTGCTGCACCACCTCCCGCAGATATGGGTTGATGACGTTCTTGAAGAACTTGTCCTTGCAGGAGCTTGAAGCGGCCATGGTAGATGGGAACTGACAGAAAATAGCAAGAAAAGAGAATAGAGGATTTCTCCGTGATACGGTGGTCAACAGGTTCGGGGGTATATAAAGATTTTTCATCTTGGGAAACAAGCAAGCTGTAGAAAACGGAGTCCGGAAGGTACCCCAGGTGGGCACAACCCACCGGGGCGCGCCCGGCCCAGGCACGCCCTGGTGTCTTGTGCCCACCAGGGTACGCTTCCTAGAAGTTTATTACTTTCCTAATTTTTCTAAATATTCCAAAACTGACAAAAAATATTTTTGCAGATTTTTCGCAGTCCGTTTACTTACCATATCACATACCTCCTTATTTTCATGATTCTGGAGTGTTCTGGAACGACTCTTTTATGTGTTCTTCCGGTGTCATAGTTTGGATAATATTACTTTCAACATTAATGGGCATACCTGAGATATGATGTTTTATTCGTTGCTCGTTAACAACCTTCGGGTTAGTACCTTCGGCATTATCTATTTTGATGGCTCCAGAACGATAAACCTCCTCGATGACATAGGGGCCTTCTGATACGTCTCCAACGTATCTATAATTTTTGATTGCTCCATGCTATATTATCTACTGTTTTGAATGTTTATGGGCTTTATTATACACTTTTATATCATTTTTGGGACTAACCTATTAACCCAGAGCCCAGTGCCAGTTTCTGTTTTTACCCTGATTTAGGGTTTCGAAGAAAAGGAAAATCAAACGGAGCACAATTGACCTGAAACTTCACGGAACTCATTTTTGGAAGGAAACAAGCCCAGAAGACTTAGAGTGCACGTCGGGGGATCTGCGAGGAGGTCACGAGGCAGGGGGGCGCGCCCCCCCCCCCCCCCCTGGGCGCGCCCTCCACCCTCGTGAGCCCCTCATGGCCCCCCTGGCGTACTTCTTCCGCCTATATATCTCCATATACCCTAAAAACATCCGAGGGCACAATAGATCGGGAGTTCCGCTGCCAAAAGCCTCCGTAGCCACCGAAAGCCAATCTAGACCCATTCCGGCACCCTGCCGGAGGGGGAATCCTTCTCCGGTGGCCATCTTCATCATCTCGGTGCTCTCCATGACGAGGAGGGAGTAGTTCTCCCTCGGGGCTGAGGGTATGTACCAGTAGCTATGTGTTTGATCTCTCTCTCTCGTGTTCTTGAGATGATACGATCTTGACGTATCGTGAGCTTTGCTATTATAGTTGGATCTTATGTTTCTCCTCCCCCTCTTCTCTCTTGTAATGAATCGAGTTTCCCCTTTGAAGTAATCTTATCGGATTGAGTCTTTAAAGATTTGAGAACACTTGATGTATGTCTTGCCGTGGATATCTGTGGTGACAATGGGATAACACATGATTCACTTGATGTATGTTTTGGTGATAAACTTGCGGGTTCCGCCCATGAACCTATGCATAGGGGTTGGCACACGTTTTCGTCATGATTCTCCGGTAGAAACTTTGGGGCACTCTTTGAGGTCCTTTGTGTTGGTTGAATAGATGAATCTGAGATTGTGTGATGCATATCGTATTATCATACCCACGGATACTTGAGGTGGCATTGGAGTATCTAGGTGACATTAGGGTTTTGGTTGATTTGTGTCTTAAGGTGTTATTCTAGTACGAACTCTAGGGCTGTTTGTGACACTTATAGGAATAGCCCAACGGATTGATTGGAAAGAGTAACTTTGAGGTGGTTTCGTACCCTACCATAATCTCTTCGTTCGTTCTCCGCTATTAGTGACTTTGGAGTGACTCTTTGTTGCATATTGAGGGATAGTTTTATGATCCAATTATGTTAGTATTGTTGAGTGGACTTACACTAGTGAAAGTATGAACCCTAGGCCTTATTTCCTAGCATTGCAATACCGTTTACGCTCACTTTTATCACTTGTTACCTTGCTGTTTTTATAATTTCAGATTACAAATACCTTTATCTACTATCCATATACCACTTGTATCACCATCTCTTCGCCGAACTAGTGCACCTATACAATTTACCATTGTATTGGTTGTGTTGGGGACACAAGAGACTCTTCGTTATTTGGTTGCACGGTTGCTTGAGAGAGACCATCCTTCATCCTACGCCTCCTATGGATTGATAAACCTTAGGTCATCCACTTGAGGGAAATTTGCTACTGTCCTACAAACCTCTGCACTTAGAGGCCCAACAACGTCTACAAGAAGAAGGTTGTGTAGTAGACATCAAGCTCTTTTCTGGCGCCGTTGCCGGGGAGGTGAGTGCTTGAAGGTATATCTTTAGATCTTGCAATCGAGTCTTTTAGTTTCTTGTTTTATCACTAATTTAGTTTATAAAAGAAAAGTATAAAAAATGGAATTGAGTTTGTCTCATACGCTTCACCTTTTTAATATCTTTCGTGAGTATGATGGAAAGGATAATTGTGCTCAGGTGCTAGAAGAAGAAATCTATAAAATGTTTGGCACTAAATATTTGAATGATGAGCATGATTGCAAGGTTGTTAGTACGAATTCCTTGAATATCTATGATGCTAATGATATTCAAAGCCACAAGCTTGGGGAAGCTACGTTTGATGAAGATGATAATTTTTGTCTCCCAAGTTTTGATGAGCAAATTTATTATGATGAAAGCATGCCTACTATCTATGATGATTATTGTGATGACACATATGCTTTAAAGAATAATGATAACCATGAAACTTGTCATCTTGATCTTAATTTTCAATCACATGATAGTTATTTTGTTGAGTTTGCTCCCACTATTATTCATGAGAAGAATTTTGCTTGTGTGGAGAGTAGTAAATTTTCTATGCTTGTAGATCATGAAAAGAATGCTTTAGGTGTTGGTTATATTGTTGAATTCATTCATGATGCTACTGAAAATTATTATGAGGGAGGAATATATGCTTGTAGGAATTGCAATAATATCAAGTTTCCTCTCTATGTGCTTAAAGTTTTGAAGTTATGCTTGTTTTACCTTCCTATGCAAGTTGATTCTTGTTCCCACAAGTTGTTTGCTCACAAAATCCCTATGCATAGGAAGTACGTTAGACTTAAATGTGCTAGTCATATTCTTCATGATGCTCTCTTTATGTTTCAATTCTTATCTTTTATGTGAGCATCGTTGAAATCATCATGCCTAGCTAGGGGCATTAAACAATAGCGCTTGTTGGGAGGCAACCCAATTTTATTTTTGTTCCTTGAGTTTTGTTCCTGTTTAGTAATAAATAATTCATCTAGCCTCTGTTTAGATGTGGTTTTATGTGTTTAATTAGTGTTTGTGCCAAGTAGAACCTTTGGGAAGACTTGGGGAAAGTCTTGTTGATCATGCTGTCAAAAACAGAAACTTTAGCGCTCACGAGAATTGCTGCCATTTTTATTTGGAGAGTGATATTTAGTTAATTCTTTTTGCATATGATTAATAGATAAATTACTCAGGTCCAGAAATTTAGTTTATAATTTTTGGGGTTCCATAAGTATAAGTTTGATCCAGATTACTACATATTGTTCTGTTTTTGACAGATTCTGTTTTTCATGTGTTGTTTACTTATTTTGATGAATCTATGGATAGTAAAAGAGTTTATAAACCATATATAAATTGGAATACAGTAGGTTTAACACAAATATAAATAAATAATTAGTTCATTACAGTACCTTGAAGTGGTCTTTTGTTTTCTTTCGCTAACGGAGCTCACGAGTTTTCTACTTTAAGTTTTGTGTTGTGAAGTTTTCAAGTTTTGGGTGAATTCTTGTGATGGATTATGGAACAAGGAGTGGCAAGAGCCTAAGCTTGGGTATGCCCATGGCACCCCCAAGATAATCCAAGGACACCAAAAAGTCAAAGCTTGGGGATGCCCCGGAAGGCATCCCCTCTTTCGTCCACTTCCATCGGTAATTTACTTGGAGCTATATTTTTATTCACCAACATGATATGTGTTTTATTGGAGCGTCTTGTATTATTTGTGTCTTTATGTTTTAGTGTGCCACAATCATCCTTGCTGTACACACCTTTTGAGATAGCCATACATGAATTAAAATTTGATAGAATACTCTATGTGCTTCACTTATATCTTTTGAGCTATGTAGTTTTGCTCTATGTGCTTCACTTATATCTTTTGAGCTATGTAATTTTGCTCTATGTGCTTCACTTAGATCCTTTAGAGCACGGTGGTGGATTTGTTTTAAAGAAACTATTGATCTCGCATGCTTCACTTAGATTATTTTGAGAGTCTTAAATAGCATGGTAATTTGCTTACAATCCTAATATGCTAGGTATTCAAGAATAATAAAATTCTCTTATAAGTGTGTTGAATACTAAGAGAAGTTTGATACTTGATGATTGTTTTGAGATATGAGGATGGTAATATTAGAGTCATGATAGTTGGGTAGTTGTGAATTTGAGAAATACTTGTGTTGAAGTTTGTTATTCCTGTAGCATGCACGTATGGTGAACTGTTATGTGATGAAGTCGGAGCATGATTTATTTATTGATTGCCTTCCTTATGAGTGGCGGTCGGGGACGGGCGATGGTCTTTTCCTACCAATCTATCCTCCTAGGAGCATGCGCGTAATACTTTGCTTTGATAACTTGTAGATTTTTGCAATAAGTATATGAGTTCTTTATGACTAATGTTGAGTCCATGGATTATACGCACTCTCACCTTTCCACCATTGCTAGCCTCTCTAGTACCGCGCAACTTTCGCCGGTACCATAAACCCACCATATACCTTCCTCAAAACAGCCACCATACCTACCTATCATGGCATTTCCATAGCCATTCCGAGATATATTGCCATGCAACTTTCCACCGTTCCATTATTATGACACGCTTCATCATTGTCATACTGCTTTGCATGATCATGTAGTCGACATCGTATTTGTGGCAAAGCCACCATTCATAATTCTTTCATACATGTCACTCATGCATCATTTCACATCCCGGTACACCGCCAGAGGCATTCATATAGAGTCGTATCTTGTTCTAAGTATCGAGTTGTAATTCTTGAGTTGTAAGTAAATAAAAGTGTGATGATCATCATTATTAGAGCATTGTCACAGTGAGGAAAGGATGATGGAGACTATGATTCCCCCATAAGTTGGGATGAGACTCCGGACGAAAAATAAATAAAAGAGGCCAAAGAAGCCCTAATAAAAAAAGAGAAATAAAAGAGGCCATAAAAAAGAGAAAGGCCCAAATAAAAAAATAAAAAATGAGAGAAAAAGACAGAAGGGGCAATGCTACTATCCTTTTACCACACTTGTGCTTCAAAGTAGCACCATGATCTTCATGATAGAGAGTCTCCTATGTTGTCACTTTCATATACTAGTGGGAATCTTTCATTATAGAACTTGGCTTGTATATTCCAATGATGGGCTTCCTCAAAATGCCCTAGGTCTTCGTGAGCAAGCGAGTTGGATGCACACCCACTTAGTTTCTTTTGTTGAGCTTTCATATACTTATAGCTCTAGTGCATCCGTTGCATGGCAATCCCTACTCACTCACATTGATATCTACTGATGGGCATCTACATAGCCCATTGATACGCCTAGTTGATGTGAGACTATCTTCTCCTTTTTATCTTCTCCACAACCACCATTCTATTCCACCTATAGTGCTATATCCATGGCTCACGCTCATGTATTGCGTGAAGATTGAAAAAGTTTCAGAACATCAAAAGTATGAAACAATTGCTTGGCTTGTCATCGGGGTTGTGCATGATTTAAATACTTTGTGTGGTGAAGATGGAGCATAGCCAGACTATATAATTTTCTAGGGATAGCTTTCTTTGGCCATGTTATTTTGAGAAGACATAATTGCTTAGTTAGTATGCTTGAAGTATTATCATTTTTATGTCAATATGAAATTTTGTCTTGAATCTTATGGATCTGAATATTCATACCGCAATTAAGAAGAATTACATTGAAATTATGCCAAGTAGCACTCCGCATCAAAAATTCTGTTTTTATCATTTACTTACTCGAGGACGAGCAGGAATTAAGCTTGGGGATGCTGATATGTCTCCAACGTATCTATAATTTTTTATTGCTCCATGTTATATTATCTACTGTTTTGAATGTTTATGGGCTTTATTATACACTTTTATATCATTTTTGGGACTAACCTATTAACCCAGAGCCCAGTGCCAGTTTCTGTTTGTACCCTGTTTTAAGGTTTCGAAGAAAAGGAAAATCAAACGGAGTCCAATTGACCTGAAACTTCACGGAACTCATTTTGGAAGGAAAGAAGCCTAGAAGACTTGGAGTGCACGTCGGGGGATCTGCAAGGAGGTCACGAGGCAGGGGGCGCGCCCTCCACCCTCGTGAGCCCCTCGTGGCCCCCCTGACGTACTTCTTCCGCCTATATATCTCCATATACCCTAAAAACATCCGAGGGCACAATAGATCGGGAGTTCCGCCGCCAGAAGCCTCCATAGCCATCGAAAGCCAATCTAGACCCGTTCCGGCACCCTGCCGGAGGGGGAATCCTTCTCCGGTGGCCATCTTCATCATCCAGGTGCTCTCCATGACGAGGAGGGAGTAGTTCTCCCTCGGGGCTGAGGGTATGTACCAGTAGCTATGTGTTTGATCTCTCTCTCTCTCTCGTGTTCTTGAGATGATACGATCTTGATGTATTGCGAGCTTTGCTATTATAGTTGGATCTTATGTTTCTCCTCCCCCTCTTCTCTCTTGTAATGGATCGAGTTTCCCCTTTGAAGTAATCTTATCGGATTGAGTCTTTACATATTTGAGAACACTTGATATATGTTGTGACGCCCCCGTTTTGACCGTACACTAATCATACACGCAAACGTGTACGATCAAGATCAGGGACTCACGGGAAGATATCACAACACAACTCTACCAATAAAATAAGTCATACAAGCATCATATTACAAGCCAGGGGCCTCGAGGGCTCGAATACAAGAGCTCGATCATAGACGAGTCAGCGGAAGCAACAATATCTGAGTACAGACATAAGTTAAACAAGTTTGCCTTAAGAAGGCTAGCACAAACTGGGATACAGATCGAAAGAGGCGCAGGCCTCCTGCCTGGGATCC
>NC_053025.1:367892464-367980779 GCF_003073215.2 Triticum urartu | reverse complement strand
CATAAATGCAAACAAAGACATGGATGGATAGAGCACCACAATGTTAACAAAACATCCTTACTGATCATCCTCAAAAGAGGCATGGATCACTAGGAAACAACATGAACATATGGCATAACAACAAAATCAGGACATGGACTTAGTGAAATTCTAAGTCCCTGAAATCAGCACTACCGATTACGCTACTTTGCAAGCTTGTGCTAGTCACCACAAACAGCACCAAAATACATGGCAAGCACCTCTGTAAAGATGGCATGGCATATAACAAAACACATGTAGAGCTCAGGATCATATCATTCACACAGTAATCATGGCAAAAGTGACAAATATCTATTTGATGAAACAGATCTGCCAAGTTTATCACATAGCCCTCTTCTAACAGCATTTCCGGCATCAAGATGAACTCAAATGAAAATGGTACAGTAAGATGAAATGATGTAATCGTCGAGACGAACATTTTGATATGCTACACGCTCAAAACGGAGCCATGGATGATGATCTATGATGCGGTGAAAAATGCATACAATAACTGGGACTTAGTCGAAAATTAAACCTCTCCGAGAAAGTCAACGGGACCGGACGGAGCGGGATGGCGAGATCTGGATCGGGAGATGCGCGTTTGGATGGATGGATGAATGGGTGGATCTGGTCCACCTTGCCCAGATCCGGCGAGGGGCGTCTCCGGCGAGGTGACGGTGGGGCGGCGCCGGCGAGAGGCGTGGAGGCGCAGGCCGGCGTAGTGCGGACGCCGAGGCGGAGAAGAGCGGCGGAGGCGACGGCGCCGGCGAACTGATGCAGGGCGGCGGCGGCGAAACCGAGGCGCCGACGAGCGGCTGCCATGGCGCGGCGGCACTGGAGGGCTCCGGCGAGAGCGGAGGAAGTCCGGCGAGGCATGGGAGGTCGAGGGAGGCTGGGATCCACTCGATCCGGTGGAGGACGAGGCTTGGGGAGCTCCGGCGAAGCAACGACGAAGGCGGCCGGCGGAGGACGGCCAGGGGCGGCGCCGACGAGAAAACGGCGGCGGCGGACGGAGGACCAAGGCGCTGACTCAGCCGAGCGGTGGCTCGACGCGGTTGGGCCCGGTCGCGCCCGGGGCGGGCCGGCCTCGGGCCCGCAGGGCCGCGGCGGCGCGCTGCGGAGGGAGAGGGCGTGGCGCGGTGAGGTGGCGCGATCTGATTGGCTCACGGCGGTGGCGGGGTGACGTGGTGCGACGCCACTGGCCGGAGCGAGGTGGAGGGCAGACATGTCCGTCGGTGGAAGAAACGTCCGGGCGCGAGGTGGAAGAGGACTAGGGTTTGTACCGTGAATTTTGGGGAGGGAATCACATATTTATAGGTAGAGGGAGCTAGGAAGCTCCAAATGAGGTGTGGTTTGCGGCCACGCTATCGTGATCGAATGACTGAGAGGATGGAGGAGGTTTAAGTGGGTTTTGGCCCACTTTGGAGGGGTGTTGGGCTGCAACACACACGAGGCCTTTTTGGTCCCTCGGTTAACCGTTTGAGTATCAAACGAAGTGCAAATGGCACGAAACTTGACAGACGGTCTACCGGTAGTAAATCAAGGCCGCATGACAAGTCTCAGTCCAATCCGAAAATGTTTAACACCCGCACACGAAAAGAGGTAGAAAGGGACATCGGATGACATAGGAGCGCCGGATTGCAAAACGGACAACGGGGAAAATGCTCGGATGCATCAGACGAACATGTATGCAAATGAAATGCACATGATGACGTGATATGCAATGCATGACACGCAAGAAAAGACAAGGCAAACAACAACGAATAACTGGAAGACACCTGGCACATCGGTCTCGGGGCGTTACAACACTCCACCACTACGAGAGGATCTCGACCCGAGATTTAGAATGGCACCGGAGGGAAAACGGAAGAGAAAGAGAAGAGGTAAAACTAAGTTGCTTCCTTGACAAACGAGTGAAACCCATGAACCTTGAAAAGGTTGAACAAATTGAAAGAAATAAAACAATGGAGAAGAACAAAGTTGAAAACACTTCGTTTGAAAAGAGAGACAAGGAAGAACAACTTCAAACAGCACTCCGGTTGGAAAGATATGCAAGGCTTGATAAAATGAAAGAACTTCAGCAGCGGGCACACACTCCGGTTAAAAGAATAAGCACGAAAAGAACACGATCCAGGATGATGAGAGAAAAGAGCAACATCACAATGGCTCCGGAACAAACGTAAGAATAGAATGCAATGAACAAAGGGAAACAAGATCTTGAGAGAGCACACTTACAACAAAAGCTAGGATGGAGTTTTTGGAAAACCACCAACGAAAAGAATAAGGTTGATATGGTATTATGGAATACATCTCCAATTATGAGGTGACAACCTGCCACTCACGGGAAAAAGAATTGGATTGATAAGAACAAGGAGACGAGAAACTTAATTCACCGGGAGGATAAATGAAGAACTTGGATCATTTATAAGCACCATAGATAGCAACAATCCTTAGGGAAAGCTTTAGGTGAAATATAACCCAAGGTAACTCCAATGACGAGATTGATGGATTTAAAATATCTCCTTCTAAACAACCTGTGAATCATGAAACATGAACTCAAATTATCAAGAATGACATAATACCACCTCCAATGACACGGAAGAAAGAATTGCACTCTGGATAGCAAGATGAAGAATGCTGGAGCTCCTCTAAAAAGAAACTTGATGAACACTTCGAGAAGGAATTAAATCCTTGATTAACCATCATGTAAAGCCTCCTTGGAGAACTCTGGTAAGAAAAGAATGAACAACCAAAATGAAGGATAAAAGAATAAGGTTGAAGCCTTGCAATGATTTAGATGGATCTTCGTGATGATATAATTGAAAGAGGTTGGAACTCCGGGAAAAAAGATAAGATGAACAATTGAGATCAAGAATTTTGATGAACCTCCGGAATAGGGAATTAATCATTTGGATGAAACAAGAATAAGAATTGCATTATGTTTATCCTTCACCAATTTAAATTGATGACGAGCAAACGAATTTGGCATACTACTTATTCTCGTAAAGAAGATTAAGAGAGATATGGCTCCAACTTGAGAAGGTCTTCAACGAACCACCTGAAGGGTTGAAACAACAAATAAATTAATATGATAACGAAAGAAGAGGAATCTTGCATGAACCACCATAATAATTAAAATGACCGAAGGGAAGATAAAGGAACACCGGGAAGAATTATGAAATGAACGGGGATACATGAGAGAATTTAGATCCATGAGAACGAAGAGATTACGAGCTGATTAGAGGGTCCTTGATTTAAACACCGGTATGATTTAGAGTATGAGAGCTGAAAGCTGGAATGAATAAACCTGAATTGATGGACTCCGGATAATCCAACTGAGAAGGCTCTTGAATTGCTCCGGATAGGTGAAAAGAATTCTGACAATCGAAAACAAATATAAGAGGATGGCTCGACTGGAATCACGAATCTCGAAGAGAATGGAGCAAGATTGAGAGAAAAATCTTCTTCATCTTCAAAATGCGAGAATGACGACGAGAAACACCACCATGCATCATTTAGGCACTCCGGAAGAATGAAGAGCGAAGAGATTGAGCGAACGATGAAAAGAGTTGGAAAGATCTTGGAGAAGGGCATTTGACTGATGATAACTCATTCTTATGTTGAACTTTGAGATGAATTTGAAAATAACTCCGGGAGAATTAGAAGAGTCAGGTAAGATCCTGGAAAAAGACCTGTGGGTTAGGGCCACTCAAAAGAAACACCGTTGAACGATTTAAAAGAGAGAATGCACCAGTTGAATTAAAAGGCTTGAATGAGATAACATCCTCGAAAAAAAGCTTGAACAAAAGAAGATTGAACACATGAATCTTCGAGATATCTTGAGCACTCCAGAAGAATTGAATATCAAGAAACGAAAAATTATGAGCTGCACCGGTATGAGAAGGCATTTGAAATGAGGGAAGGATATGATCAACAAAGCTTGAATTAGTTCCACCGGAGAAGAAAGAGAATGAATAATGATGAACTTGAGGTTCCGTTAGAATCTTCATGAGAATCACCGGATAAGAACATTGAAGGAAAAGAATGGAGAGACTTCCATCAATAAAATGATACTTGATTGAGAAATCTGAGTCCAAAAAAAAAAAGGGGGGGGGGGGGGGGAAAAAACAAAGGCAACTTGGAGACGGATGAAACAAACACTGTTGAGAAGAACTGATACTTGATCTTGCGGATGTTGAAATGATCGGATCCACTTGAAGAGAAGCACACCGGTCGAAAAGGATAACATGACAATCTCGATTATCATGAAGGATTAGTATCCACATAAAAATATGAGAATACCACTTAGGAACTGGTATGGAATCAACATTTGACTTCGAAGAAACTCGAATACCACAACTCAAAACAAAACAAAGAATTGGCTTGCAAAATAAGCCGGAACAAACATATGATAGAGATTTCGTCCGAAGTTTTCGTGGTGGGGCCTACACGGGCTTGATCATGCAACACCATCATGTACAAGGCAGTGCACATGGAATACGAAGCGTCCCCGAGTTGGCATAGCCAAGGACTCTTTAAGACACAACGAGACCACTGTAAAACCAACCGTGGATAGGCGGACCACTAGACGTCGAACCCCAATTTCATATCATACATCTGTCAGAAAGATATCCTAGGAGCTACTAGAATTCCCACTTATAAACTCCTGAAATTTTCCTGGTTATGCAATCAGGTGTTGGGGATACAGGGGAAGCATAATATCTCACCCAAACTAACAAATCCTACATCCAGCTGTATCCATCCTTCAACACATAACCAAGAAACCTTCAGAAATCGTCTACCTCAACCTTCAAAAAGCATCCGTTATACGAGTTACGGCAATACTCCTGAACTCCCGCCCCAGTACTGGGTGGCGTCGAGTTTATCTCACCAACAACTGCATAAAAGAGTTTTTCGATGTCGGCGAAACTAAACTCAGGTATTCCAGAACTTCAACGATAAAATTGTGAAGACAACACCTCGGAGCTCAACTCCCCGGGACACTGCCACAACCCCTAAATGACAGGAGGCACCAAGAACAATGTTCTCGTCACAAAACCATCGGAATGATTCCAAGATACCCGTGTGATCCTAAATTTTTTTAGTGAAATTTGAGAAGAGAAGAGTCAAAACTCTACGCCAGGATGCCTCACCAGAGCGACGAAGGGACTGGGAGTAAAAGAAGTCCTACTCTCCGATATATATATATAATCCTAAAAGACTCAAAACATTTTTCTAGACTCAACACGCCAGCTATTCGATCAAGCAGGGAGCTCCTAAGGTCGGGGAAGGCTCTGATTACCAACTTGTAAAGCCCTCGATGCGGCTATATCTCCCACGTGTCGAAGCACGACTTAGAGGCATAACCGCATTGAAAGCAATGTCGCAAGTGAGGTAATCTTCACACAACCCATTTAATACATAAGGGAAATTGGCTTACAATCGCCATTCCACACAATTACATGAATAAAGCATAACATCATCCGGATACAATCAAGGTCCGGCTACGGAACCAAAATAAAAGAAGACTACCCCAAAGGCTACACAGATCCCCGATCGACCCCAACTGGGCTCCACTACTGTTCAACTAGAATGAAACAACACAAAGGACAAGATCTTCATCGAGCTCCTCCTTGAGCTTGGTTGCGTCACCTGCTCGTTAACATCGGCACCTGCAAACTGGTTTTGGAAGTATCTATGAGTCACGGGGACTCAGCAATCTCGCACCCTCGTGATCAAGACTATTTAAGCTTATGGGTAAGGTAAAGGTATGAGGTGGAGTTGCAGCAAGCGACTAGCATATATGGTGGCTAATAAACGCAAATGAGAGCGAGAAGAGAAGGCAAAGCACGATCGAGAAACTATGATCAAGAAGTGATCCTAGAACAACCTACGCCAAGCATAACTCCAACACCGTGTTCACTTCCCGGACTCCGCCGGAAAGAGACCATCACTGTTACATACGCGGTTGATGTATTTTAATTAAGGGCAACTTCAGGTTTTCTACAACCGGACATTAGCAAATTCCCATCTGCCCATAACCGCGGGCACGGCTTTCGAAAGTTCAAATCCTTGCAGGGGTGTCCCAACTTAGCCCATCACAAGCTCTCATGGTCAACGAAGGATATTCCTTCTAGCGGGAAGACCCGATCAGACTCGGAATCCCGGTTACAAGACATCCTCGACAATGGTAAAACAAGTCTAGCAAAGCCACCCGAATGTGCCGACAAATCCCGATAGGAGCTGCACATATCTCTTTCTCAGGGCAAACCGGATTGTCCAAGGTTCCGGTAGGCCAGGCCAGAGTTGCCCCTGGTGGCCACCGGCAGCTGACAGGTTGGACCAAGACTCAGAGGAGCACTGGCCCGGGAGTTTAAAATAAAGATGACCCTCGAGAGCACGACTCCCAAGGGAAAAGAAAAGGCTAGGGGCCGAATGGTAAAACCAAGGTTGGGCCTTGCTGGAGGAGTTTTATTCAAAGCAAACTCTCAAGGGGTTCCCATTATAACCCAACTGCGTAAGGAACGCAAAATCAGGGAACATAACACCGATATGACGGAAACTAGGGCGGCAAGAGTGGAACAAAACACCAGGCAAAAGGCCGAGCCTTCCACCCTTTACCAAGTATATAGATGCATTAATTAAATAAGAGGTATTGTGATATCCCAACAAGTAAACATGTTCTAACAAGGAACAACATCTCCATGTTCCAACAAGGAACAAACTTCAATCTGCACCTGCAACTAACAACGCTATAAGAGGGGCTAAGTAAAGCGGTAACATAGCCAAAAAATGGTTTGCTAGGACAAGGTGGGTTAGAGGCTTGGTTCAACAATATGGGAGGCATGATATAGCAAGTGGTGGGTATCGCAGCATAGGCATAGCAAAAGAGCGAGCATCTAGCAAGCAAAGATAGAAGTGATTTTGAGGGTATGGTCATCTTGCCTGAAATTCCGCAACAAAGAAGAACGAGTCCATGAAGAAGACAAATGGACGTAGTCTAACAGGTCCTCACAATCACGACGTTACCAGAACCAACTCAAAGAAGCAACACCGGAAAGAAGCACACAACATAGTAAACAACCAACACATGAACATGGTATGATATGCGGGATGCGATATGCGATGCATATGCATGATTTGGAAAGGAATGATTGGACCTGGCCTCAACATGGAAATCCAAGAGTGCCATTGGAAAGGTGAGGTGATTTCGGTTGAAATCGATATAAAGATCACCGGAATCAGATGCACGGTTTGGAAATGGCAAGCAAAACAAATATGGCACCGGTTTGCGATAATCAGCAAGTAGTCATGTAAATGCAACAAGATAAATATGCTACAGCACTCAAACATGGCAACAAAATACATGGCAGGGATCCACTCAAGAAGCTTAACAAAATATGAACACTGAGCTACGGATAAATCACTCATTAACAGGTTCAAACAAGCACGACAAAAGTGCAAATGATAACAGGTTTCAAACTTAGTGAAATTAACAAAAGTCAGAAAATACAATTGCAAGCATGTGAACATAGCAAAAACATAAGCAGATCTCAGACTTAGTGAAAAACTGGAGCATGCAAATCAGTTAATGAGTAGGCATGTTTACGAGCTCGATGCACTCACTACAGAGCATGGCATGACAAACAAAGCATACACCCATCAAGAATACATGGCATAGAGGCTATACATGGCAAGAACAACAACATAACATGCACGGATCAATTGCAACATCCTCGGCAAAATCACTAACAAGCCAACAATCTGCCAGGATTCATGATATAGCAAAAGTAGAGCTCGATTGACTCACGCTAGGGTGCTCCATAAATGCAAACAAAGACATGGATGGATAGAGCACCACAATGTTAACAAAACATCCTTACTGATCATCCTAAAAACAGGCACGGACCACTAGGAAACAACATGAACATATGGCATAACAACAAAATCAGGACATGGACTTTGTGAAATTCTAAGTCCCTGAAATCAGCATTACCGATTACGCTACTTTGCAAGCTTGTGCTAGTCACCACAAACACCACCAAAATACATGGCAAGCACCTCTGTAAAGATGGCATGGCATATAACAAAACACATGTAGAGCTCAGGATCATATCATGCACACATTAATCATGGCAAAATTGACAAATATCTATTTGATGAAACAGATCTGTCATGTTTATCACATAGCCCTCTTCCAACAGCATTTCTAGCATCAAGATGAGCTCAAATGAAAATGATACAGTGAGATGAAATGATGTAATCGTCAAGACGAACATTTTGATATGCTACACGCTCAAAACGGAGCCATGGATGATGAGCTATGATGCGGTGAAAAATGCATACAATAACTAGGACTTAGTCGAAAATTAAACCTCTCCGAGAAAGTCAACGGGACCGGACAGAGCGGGATGGCGAGATCCGGATCGGGAGATGCGCGTTTGGATGGACGAATGGGTGGATCTGGTCCACCTTGCCCAGATCCAGCGAGGGGCGTCTCCGGCGAGGTGACGGTGGGGCGGCGTCGGTGAGAGGCGTGGAGGCGCAGGCCGGCATAGTGCGGACGCCGAGGTGGCGAAGAGCGGCGGAGGCGACGGTGCCGGCGAACTGCTGCAGGGCGGCGGCGGCAAAACCGAGGCGCCGGCGGGCGGCTTCCATGGCGCGGGGCGCTGGAGGGCTCCGACGAGAGCGGAGGAAGTCCGGCGAGGCATGGGAGGTCGAGCGAGGCCAGGATCCACTCGATCCGGTGGAGGACGAGGCTTGGGGAGGCGCGATGGTCCTGGCGGCGAGCTCCGGCGAAGCAACGACGAAGGCGGCCGGCGGAGGACGGCCAGGGGCGGCGCCGACGAGAAAACGGCCGCGACGGACGGAGGACCAAGGCGTTGACTCAGCCGAGCGGCGGCTCGACGCGGTTGGGCCTGGTCGCACCCGGGGCGGGCCGGCGTCGGGCCCGCAGGGCCGCGGCGGCGAGCTGCGGAGGGAGAGTGCGTGGCGCTGTGAGGTGGCGCGATCTGATTGGCTCACGGTGGCGGCGGGGTGACGTGGTGCGACGCCACTGGCCAGAGCGAGGTGGAGGGCGGACATGTCCGTCGGTGGAAGAAACGTCCGGGCGTGAGGTGGAAGAAGACTAGGGTTTGTACCGCGAATTTTGGGGAGGGAATCACATATTTATAGGTAGAGGGAGCTAGGAAGCTCCAAATGAGGTGTGGTTTGCGGCCACGCGATCGTGATCGAACGACCGAGAGGATGGAGGAGGTTTAAGTGGGTTTTGAGCCACTTTGGAGGGGTGTTGGGCTGCAACACACACGAGGCCTTTTCGGTCCCTCGGTTAACCGTTGGAGTATCAAACGAAGTCCAAATGGCATGAAACTTGACAGGCGGTCTACCGGTAGTAAATCAAGGCCGCATGACAAGTCTCGGTCCAATCCGAAAACGTTTAACACCCGCACACGAAAAGAGGTAGAAAGGGACACCGGATGACATAGGAGCGCCGGATTGCAAAACGGACAACGGGGAAAATGCTCGGATGCATGAGACGAACAGGTATGCAAATGAAATGCACATGATGACATGATATGCAATGCATGACACGCAAGAAAAGACAAGGCAAACAACAACGAATAACTGGAAGACACCTGGCACATCGGTCTCGGGGCATTGCACAATCCCATGACTTCAAGCTCAAGATGGACTTCAAACTCACTACTGGGTGGAGGATGGTTGACGGGCACTCCGGAGCAACCAACTGATGGCCGGGATGCATGGAGAAGCACCATGACATCTTGCGGAAAGCTTCACCCATCCACGAAGAGACGGATGGATACCCCTTGACCGGAAGCTTACCTGTGCAGCCGCAAGCCATTATGGGATCTGGCTTGGTCGACCCTAGGCGTGAATCTGGCCGGACGATGCTACGAGACGTAGAACCATGGTAGGATTGGATAGGCACCGACTGTGGCCTAGAGAAACTCTACGGAAGACCCTATTTCGTTCGTCCCGTCTTCAAACACCAGGCAGTGCGAGGACATAAAGGAGGGAAAGATTCCTGCGGGTAAAGTGCACAAGACTCTGCAGAGTAGAAACCTAATCAATTAGCCGTGTACCCAGTTATGGACAAATGAGCCTCTGGAATTGGAGTATTTCGGAAATCTCAACACCGAACATAATTAATTAATTGATGGGTTATTAATGATTTTCGGGTATGAGACACTGGTTGGTGGAACCATCTCATTAACAACCAACATTTTGTAGTAATCGCAAGCAAGTTCTTTGTTGTAGGAAAAAAATGGTTTTTTTCGCAAAAACATAAAACTTAGGTCTCCACAGCCAAATTGCATATAGTGTTAGCCTATTATTGTTGTTCTCTCTATAACTTGCCGGCATATTCAAAATGCTGACCTACACGGCTGCAATGTCTCATGTTGCAGAGGAGTTTTCCGACCAGGATTGAGGCTATGATCTAGCTCTGTGATTTCCCTATGGAGTCGGATGGACTTGCTTTATCGTCTACGCTTCCACAACTTTATTTAGTTTATTTCTCATGAGTTGGCCCTAGGCCAAATTTATTATGATGTAATAAGGACTCAATATGAGAATTGTGTAATAAATTCAGGTGTGATTGAACTTTGAATCTTTTCATCAATGTACTGTGTGTGCCAGCATGATCTTAGGATGGTACAGCTACAGAGAGACTTGACCGATTTCGGGTCGGGTCACTACAGGGATGGTATTAGAGCACACACTGACCGTAGGACGTAACCCCTAGGATCGGAAAGCCATAGGAAGAAATTATTTTATTTTATCATTCCGTAATTCCCCCTGTTCATTTCTGAATTCTCTCCAATTTTCAACATTCTAGATGGCCGCCGAGTTCGCCCCAGTTCTGCTACTGTAGTTTTGCCAGCCAGATGAGACAATGCTTGTCGGCAAGAAGCTGGTTCAGATTGTGAAGAAGCTGAAGATTGCTCTGCCTTTAATCACCGAGAAGCCTACCAATGCACTTTGGACAGATACCCGCTACAGGATTAAGGTGCACATTCCAGGGAGGACCTTCGAAGGACATTCAGAGCCCATCGACTTTGAGTTTACCACTTTCACTTGCATCCTCGGAAGAGACATGGCAATTTATCATGCACTTGGACATCTCCGAGAAGAGTACATGGCAGAGCTCGACCCATCAGACCTCTCCATGATTTCTCGCGGAGCTAGGAATGGAGATATCATCCATACCATGGAGGATGACTCCATTCTTTCATATGTCCAAGACTTGGAGAGTCTCATCAGGAACCAGGAAATCCAGACACGCTGAAGCTCGAAGGTACACAGGAGGCTGTTGTTTCGTGAACTGGAACTGGAGGAGAAGGCACACACGGACTTCCTTGAACATGAATAAGAAGTCAAGGATTTTATGGATAGAATCGATGACCTGAAGAAATTTATTGCCACATTGGAGGAAAAGATGGACCAGGGAGAAGACCTTTTTCCGAGTGGAGATGAAGAACCCCTTGTGAGCAACGACCATGATTATGAAGAGAGATCCACGGAAGGAAGCCGTAAGAGGAGGCGCCGCACCGGAGGACGCAAGGATAACTGATGAAGACATTTAGTCGACCGCCATGTTATTTTATTTATTTTTCATCGACTAGTTAGGCCATTATTTTTGATTAGTCATGAGATTTTGTATTCAGAGATTGAACCTTGTTTGAGATGAATGAATAAATGATTGGTGTGATTATGATTGTGCATTCATTTGGGTAGTGCTATTTTATCATTAGACCCTTGTTCTATTCTAATTTCTCATCTACTCCAAAAACCAGATGCCTCCGAGACGTGACCCCGGATTCGCTTTCCTGTTGGGGCTCACCCAGCTGATCCAGCAGCAGAATGCCTTGCTGAAAATGCTCATCCAGAACCAAGGCAACAACAACAACAACAATCCACCGCCACCACCCCCTATCGACACACTGACCCGGTTCCTAAGGCTGAATCCGCCGGTGTTCTCTAGCAGCACCGAGCCGATTATAGCTAATGATTGGCTCCGCAAGATCGGAAGGGAGCTAGCAACTGCTGGATGCACAGATGCTGAGAAGGTGCGTTTTGCCGCACATCAACTGGATGGACCCGCAGCCGCTTGGTGGGATAACTACACCACCACCTATCCCATCACCACCATTATGTGGGATCAGTTTCAGCAGGCCTTCTGCACCGCCCATGTTTCAGCTGTGTCGGATATGGGGTTCTAGCAAACCCTTAAGTTTTGAACACTAGGGTGCGCGCGAAGTCTTTCCTTCCTACCAATCTACGCCCTAGCTTACTAAGATCTCGCGGACGAACTCGACGAACTCGCAACACAGAAAGACACAAGGTTTATACTGGTTCGGGCCACCGTTGTGGTGTAATACCCTACTCCAGTGTGGTGGATTGCCTCTAGGGCTAATGATGAACAGTACAAGGGAAGAACAACCTCCTGAGGTTGAGGTGTTCTTGAGCTCGGTGAGCTTGCGTGTGTGAGGATGGTCTGAATGATCCGTCTCCCTCTCCCTCTCTCTCTGTGGTGGCTAGCTCTACTTATATAGGCCCTGGTCCTCTTCCCAAATATCGAGCGGGAAGGGAGCCAACATTGGCGGGCCAATTTGAAGGGGGACAGCTAGTACAAGATATCCTGACAAAAGTGGTCTTCGCCTGCCAAAAGCTCTGGTGGTGACACCTTCTTGGGCTCCACGATGAACTTCATCTTGCCATCTTCCTGGTCTTGGTCTCGTTGCACCATTATGGCAACCTTTGCCTGATGCATCGGTACTCCTCGCCTACGCTTGCCTCCTTAGCACCAAAGAGGAAACAAGGACGCTGCGCGCGCTAGCGCCCGCCTGGTGTCGTGCGTCATGGCTCACATCACGAGGGTCTCGTGAGGTTTGCTCCGCCTTGATATCTCCGCTCCTCGTGAGCCTGCCCGGCTAGGGCACTCCCGAGGAGGTCTTGCGTCGTCCGCCTCGCGAGGGTCTTAGATGCCTTGTTGATGAAGATGGGTCGTACGGCCTGCTGGCTCAGCCACGCCGCGAGCCGCAGGCAGGCAAGTCTAGGGACCCCCGTTCCTAGAACGCTGATAGTAGCCCCCGGTCCCAAGGTTCGCTCGGGCTTGGCTTCGCGGTGAAGCGAAGGGCCAAGTTCGGAGCACCACGGGCCCCAAAAGCCTGCGGCCTCGATTGACGCGTGGTGGATGATTGGACATGGGAGCCTCCGCTTCCCCATGCTGCCCTTGAATCCGCGTGGCTATGCGGCGCCGCCTCTTACATAGTTATTCTTCTTCCGCCACCCCCGGCTCTTCCAATCTCCCTACTGCCTCGACGCCCTGCTCCACCTTCTCAGTCTGACCTGTGCTCCGAAACAAACAAAGAAGTGGAAGAAACCTCTATCCTAGCCGAAAGTGCCTCCATCCTTCGAGTCGGCGCTCGGCCAGCCTCTGGTGCTCAACGACGAGGCCATGGACAAGGTGTGCCCCATGCTCGCCTCCAGTTTCAACGAGTGGGGAGAGACGCCGGCTTGGCCCGCGTCTCGCAGTAGCATGGCTCGGGCAGTTACCGAGGTCCCGATCTTCATTGATGCCCTCTGGGCTGGCCTACTTCCTCCCTTCTCCGCCTTCTTCAACGCGGTGCTCGAGCACTATCAGATCCACATGCTCCATCTTGATTCTCAGGCTGTGACCCTTCTCGCCGTCTTTGCCTTCGTGTGCGAGGCCATGGTGGGCATCGCCCCCTCTGTGGCACTATTCCGCCACTTCTACTCATTGCATATCACCGGTCCTCGGTAGAACTTAGGGTGCATGGGTTTCCAGGCCGTGGCCGCGACGGCAGGCATGGGGATCGACTTCGAGCTCCCTTCATCCACGAGCGAGTTCCATACGCGATGGGTGTTTGTTGACGCAGGCGTGCTCAACCCTCTGGTCCAAGCTCCGGTGGGGCCTGCTATTCCAAACTCTGGCTAGGGTCATTAGAAGCTCATGAGCCCCTGCCTTGCCCTCGTCTGGGCCAGGCTGAGGTGGTTGAAGGACCTTGGCATGACTGCGCCCATGGTGGTGAGGGAGTTTGTCAGGCGTCGAGTATCTCCTCTCCAGCGCCACTCTCGCCCGATGTGGGACTTGCTCAGTAGGCAGGACAACATGAGGTTTCAGGAGGAGGGGCTTCCTCTCGCTGTGCGGCAGACAGTGCTCACGGTCCTATCAGGTGTCCCTCTGCCAGACGAGATGCCAGGAACAGCTTCATGTTGTACCGCTGCGAGAACAAAGCCACCTTTGCCGCGACCATTCCTTCCATTGATGAGTGGGGGCTGCGCCCAGTCGGCTTGGTGGGGCCTCGTGAGAACCCCGTCATCGTGGTCCCCTTCTTCACCGCCGGTGCCGGGCTCGCCCCAGGTGACGATGCAGGGGAGCGAGCACATGTCGTGTGCTGATCCGGGGGCCGGCGGCTCGGGTGCTGTGGAGCACATGTCGTGTGGTGATCCGGGGGCGTCGTCATCGGGAGCCTGCGACCCCCCTCCTGAGGCGTCGGTTGCCGAGGAGATGCGGCATGCGGCTCCCGACGCTCCTGGAGCCTCGGGAGGTCACAGTGGGAAGGAGCCAGGCTCCCCCGAGGCCATCCCTCTTGGGTCTTCTTCGGCTCCGCCGCACACCGGCCGTCACGTCCAGCGCTTCAGCTGCCTTTGTGTGGACTTCGAGGAGCTCCGCAAGAGGAAGGGATCTCCGAGCGGCAGCGGTATCATCACGCCGTTGAAGCGACGAAAGTACATTGCCGTCAACGAGTAAGTACCTTATCTTGGTGATCTTCTATGTGCCACCTTCCTTTCCTGATGACTGTCCCCTCAGGACCCCTTCTGCTAAGGCCGTGAAATCTCCATAGAAGTAGCTCCCTCTCATCTCGTCGCACTCGCCAAGCTCCAGCGCAACAGGCTCGGGCGCTGCCCAAGGCGCCCTGAGCTTGTGCCTTTGCCGTCCTTTCTTCGTGGCCTTGCTTAGAGCGCAGCGGGCGTGCCAAGGGCTCCTCCCCTGGTCACGGTCGGCGGCTGGCTGGCCTCGATCCTGGGGTCTTCTTCAATAGCGGGCCTTGTTTGGTTCGGGCCCCTCGCGAGGGTAGGCTGGCACCTGGGACCGCGCCAGCCCCCAGTCCCCAACTGGGAGGTGGCGCACCACTTGATACTCCACCCGCCGCCCTCGAGGTGGAGGACGAGGTGGCTCGAGCGTTCGAGCTCAAGCGCGGGCGCAGTGTAGTCCGTCACGAGCTCTTCCAGGAGGCGATGGGCGCGATGAACCGCCTTGGTGAAGAGCTTGCTGGTGTCGACTCGCGTCTTGAGGCTAAAGGTCTTCGGTTGGTGGAGTAGCGGCGCAAGCTGCGAGTGGCCATCAACCTTGGTTGCTATCAGCACGACCTCGAGAATGCGAAGGCCGAGGCATCCCTCAATTTGCCAATGAGGCCCGCTCGCGAGCTTTGGAAGAAGCTCGCGAGGCTGATTGCCACCGCGAGGCTGTGGAGGAACGCGCGTGGGAGCTTTAGGCTTGGAGTGCGTCCCTTGAACAACAGGTAGAGGCGCGCGAGGCCGCTATTGCATCGCTGAGGGGGACGCCTGCGGAGGAAGAGGAGGTCCGGCAGCTCGAGGAGACACTGGCCCTGGAAGCCGTGGAGCGCAGCCTCGAGCTCGAGCGACTAGAGACGAGGGAGCATCAAGTCGGGCAAGAAGAAGATGCCATCGGGGCCCGCGAAGCCGGAGTCGAGGAGGAGATCAATCGCCGGGTGGCCCAGGTTCGCACGGATCTGGAGGGCAGGTACGACTTGACGCTGAAACTCACTGGGCTGGAGGGTGCGGGCAGGGCCTCCGCCCTCAGACCCAGGTTGGACAAGGCCGAGAGGCATGCGGTGGCCACAGTCGCCGCCCTGGTTACGGTGCAGGCAGACTTGGCCTCCGCCCACGCCGAGCTGCTTTCCCTCCGGAGGCGAGTTGACGACGCCGAGGCCGTCGCTCGGCAAAACAGGGAGGAAGTGCTCCAGCGCCGAACGCTGGAGCGCGAGCATGCCCCTATTCTTCAAGACCTTCGGAACAGGGCCAACACCGCCATGGGTTACATCTGCGACGAGAACGCCCCGGCCCCTCACTCGAAAGACTACGCCAGCCACCTGATCTTTTTCGCTGTGGTGGTGATGCGCCTAGAGGCTCAATCTGCCAGAGCTCGGCTGCTTCAGCGCGCCTTCTCCCATGTCTTCAGCCATCTTCTAAATGCCGACCCCAACTTCGACTTTGACGCCGCCATTGCCCTCGTACCCACGGTCGTCCAGGGCGACCTGGCACGTTGGGTAGAGGACCATGTCGACGCGTTGGTCAGGGCCTTCACATTGGAGGATGACGCGGTGGTGGTCGTCACAGATGAAGGTGACGTGGTCGATGACGGTCATGGGGGTGTCGCCGACGGCGGCGGCGATTCCGATGAAGATGATGACGACGCG
This sequence comes from Triticum urartu, assembly GCF_003073215.2. Taxonomy (NCBI): domain Eukaryota; kingdom Viridiplantae; phylum Streptophyta; class Magnoliopsida; order Poales; family Poaceae; genus Triticum; species Triticum urartu. The sequence continues at coordinate 367,964,274 of NC_053025.1, read as the reverse complement.
AGTGATGCGTCCGCGGGTGATGTAGCGAGTGATATCTCTGGCTGATCCCATGTTCACCTGTTGTTTCATCCTGCACGCAAAACTCGGGCGTGGCCCTTGGAAGACTTGTAAGAGCATTTTGAGAGGGGGATCCCCTCGTGTAAGCCAATTGCAGTTTTTACTTTCCTATGCGTTGTTGGTATGTGTCCTTGTGAGCTCATGAAGCCGGGGGTGAGCTCCCTGATGTGGTTTACCTTGGTCAGCGTCAGCTTATGGCTGGGTCGTGAGGCGATGAGTTCCTGTGAATCCTGCGAAGCTTATCGCCCCGTTTGAGGGGGCCCTGTAAGAGGTGAGCTTAGCGCATGGTTGACAGGCGTGCACTTTGTGTGGTCCGGCTCGCGAGGATCTTTGTGAGGCAAAGCCGATGGACAAGAGTCCCAAACCAAACGAGATCCAGAAGGCAAGAAATGGCTCAAATGAGAAAAGGTACCCCCTGCGCGCATCGATAAAAAATTCAGCTTCAACTTAAGTCCAGATCCAGAAAGCAAAGCCACAGAAAGAGAGATCCAAAGCAAAAGGCCGCGTCCGGCACCTAGTCTAGTCTTCGGGTCTTCATGTCTTCTCACCAGCGTGGAGCTAACTGCTGCCACTAGGCGTGGGTGGGAGCCCCAGGGCCTGAGGCCGGCGCTCCTGAGACTCCGGGGCATGTATAGCCCCAACTCATTATTACGTGAGAGTGTCACGGGCGGTGAGGTTCACAGGCACCGGGCCTTCTTCATAGGTACTGGCGACCACGGGTCCTTTGCCGGGGGAAGGGTTGTCGAAGCCACCCCGGCAGAGGGCCTACCTCCGGGTGTCCCCTGGTTTCGCGGGCCTCGGGGAGGGGCCTTGTTCCTGGCTTCCTCCCGGCGGCCCCCAGCGTGTCTCCCTTGTCGGAATGGGTGCCGCCGTGCCAGGGTCGTTGATCGACGCTGCGACCTGATTCATCTGCAGCCCATGGTTAGCATAAGCCTATTCCTGAGAGATTAGAGGTACTGAAAGTGCTAGTGATCGACTAGAGGGGGGGGGGGTGAATAGGCGATTTTTATGAAAGTCTTCAAAACATGTAAGTTTTGAAGACAAACGATAGAGATAAACCTATTACCATGCAGCGGAAGGTAGACTACACTAGGCAAACCATAGTCACGTATTCAATGAAGTGAAAGCACAATGACTAATAGCAGCTAGGCAGTAAGGATCAGGTAGGAAGATATGGTGAAACCAATCAGTACAAGTAATCACTTAGTGAAGTCGAATGGTGATGCTATCGTACAATGACTTCACAAGAACCAACAGTAAGTAAAGGTAAGGTGTAACACCCTCGAGGCGACTATAGCTCCCACGTGTCGAGGCACGACTTAGAGACATAATCGCATTGAAGGCATATGTTGCAAGTTAGGCAATCTTCACAACATCCCATGTAATATAAATAATAAAGGGGAGGTAACATAGTTGGCTTACACTCGCCACGTCAATCAAGTACATAAATAACATTACATCATCCAAACACTCATGGCCCGACTACGGCGCCAAAATAAAAGAGAACCCAACATGCGACAACGGTCCAGTTCACCCCCAACTGGGCACCACTACTGATCATCGGGAAAGGAAACATAGTAACGTTGAGAGTCCTCGTCGAACTCCCACTTGAGCTCATACACGTCTCTTGGAGAGGAATCATCAGGCCCTGCATCTGGTGTAATAGTAATATGTGAGCCACAGGGACTCAGCAATCTCGCACCCTCGCGATCAAGACTATTTAAGCTTGTAGGTAAGGCAAGGTAAATATAGGTGGAGCTGCACCAAGCGACTAGCAAATATGGTGGCTAACTTATTCGCAAAAGAGAGCGAGAAGAGGAGGCAAAGCACGAGCGAGAAACTAGAGAACAACCTGCGCAAACATTATTCAACACCGTGTCCACTTCCCAGACTCCGCCGAGAAGAGGCCATCACGGTAACACACTCAGTTGATTCATTTTAATTAATTAAGGTTCAAATTATCTACAACCGGACATTAACAAATTCCCATCTGCCCATAACCGCGGGCACGGCTTTCGAAAGTTCAATCCCTACAGGGGAGTCCCAACTTAGCCCACGACAAGCTCTCACGGTCAACGAAGGAATAGACCTCCTCCCAAGATGTTCCGATCAGACTCGGTATCTCGGTAATTGAAGACAACTCCGACAATGGTAAAACAAGTCCAGCAACACCACCCGCTGTGCCGACAAATCCCAATAGGAGCTGCACATATCTCGTTCTCAGGGCACACCGGATAAGCTAAGCGTACGGGAGCCAACATAACCCAAGTTGCCAAGGGACGGCCCCGCACGGTGCTCTAGGTTGGACCAACACTCAGAGGAGCACTGGCCCGGGGGGGGGGAGGGTTAAAATAAGATGACCCTTGAGTCTGCGAAACCCAAGGGAAAAGGCTAGGTGGCAAATGGTAAAACCAAGGTTGGGCATTGCTGGAGAAGTTTTATTCAAGGCGGACTGTCAAGGGGTTCCCATTATAACCCAACCACGTAAGGAACGAAAAATCTGGGAACATAACACCGATATGACGGAAACTAGGGCGGCAAGAGTGGAACAAAACACTAGGCGAGAGGCCGAGCCTTCCACCCTTTACCAACTATATAGATGCATCAAGATAACAAAGTAATATAATGATATCCCAACAAGTAAATAAATGTTCCAACAAGGAACGGCCTCCAATCTTCACCTGCAACTAACAACACTATAAGAGGGGCTGAGCAAAGCGGTAACATAGCCAATCAACGGTTTGCTAGGACATGGTGGGTTAGAGGTTTGACATGGCAATTTGGGAGGCTTGCAAGCAAGTGGTAGGCATCGTAGCAATGGCATAGCAAAAGAGCGAGCAAACAAGCATAGCAAAGATAGTAGTGATTTCGAGGGTATGATCATCTTGCCTGCACAGTTGTCAGAGTTGACTGGATCCTCGAAAGCAAACTCAACGGGCTCCTCGTTAGCAAACTCGTCTCCCGGCTCTACCCAAACAAGACAAACAAGCAACAAGGATACAATCAACCACGTGCAAACTCAAACAACACGATGCAAAGATGATATGCTATGCGGGATGCGATGCGGGATGCAAAATGCAAGATATGACAGGAAATGCATGAACCTGGCCTCAACTTGGAATTCCAAGTGTTCCACTAGAAAGATGAGATGAAATCTCTTGAAAACGATATAAAGAACGCCGGAATCGGAGTTACGGTTTGGAAATGGCAAGCGATTCAAAATGACACCGGTCTGCGATTTACAGCAAGTAGGCATCTAAATGCAATGAGATGAACATGCTACAGCACCGAAACATGACAACAAAATACATGGCAGGGATGCTTACAACATGCTTAACAAAAGTCTAGCACTGAGCTACGGCCAATTCATCCATTAACAGGTTCAAACAAATATGGCAAAAATGCAAATGACAAACAGATCTCAGACTTAGTGAAATTAACACTTGTCTGGAATTTCAGATCAGGTAGCCCTCTTCGGAGCAACAAAACTACATTCTACAGGATCTGAACATGGCAAAGTAAAGCATGGCATGGAGCTACTCAAAGACCTTAACAAAAGTCCCTCAGTGACCTTGAGCCAAAAGGGATCAGAAAATACAATTGCAAGCATGTGAACATAGCAAAAACATAATCAGTTTTCAGACAGTGAAAACTGACACATGCTGAAATATAACTCAAGTAGGCATGTTTACGAGCTCGATGCACTCACTATGGTGCAAGTCATGGCAAGAAAAGCATACATCCATCAATAAGGCATAGAATGCAAGCTAGACATTGCAAGAACAATAGCATAGCATGCACGGATCAACTACAACATCACCGGCAAAATTGCAAACAAGTTGACAATCTGCCCAGATTCACAAAGTAGCAAAAGTAGAGCTCGATTGACTCAAGCTAGGGTGCTCGATAATTGCAAACAAAGACATAGATGGATAGAGCACTACAATATTAACAAAACATCCTCACTGATCATCCTCAAAAGAGGCACGGATCACAAGAAAACAACATGAACATATGGCATCATGAGATAAACAGCTCCAGGACTTAGTGATATTACTAAGTCCGTGAAAACAGAATTAGCAAGTGCACCACTTTGCAAGCTTGCACTAGTCACCACACACATCCTAAAAATACATGGGTTGCACCTCTGGAAAGATTACAAAACCCTTAACAAAACACATGTAGAGCATCAGGTCATAGCATGCACACATTAATCATGGCAAAAATGACAAAAGTGCTAAATGGAGTAGCAGATCTGACAATTAACTCAAGTAGCCCTGTTCGAACAGCATTTCGGGCATCAAGATGAACTCAAATGAAAATGATGCAATGGAACGAAATGATGTACTCTCTGAGATGAACATTTTTATATGCTATATGCATGAATCGGAGATACGGATGCAAAGTTACGGAGCCAAGAACAGGAGCACTTGAACTGAAAATATCCGGGACTTAGTGAAAAAAATCAACCTCTCCGGGACAGATCTAGGGTTTGCACAGAAACCGAGGCGTGGTCGGGGCACTGTAGCAGCTCGAGGACCGCCGGAAAAAAAAGGAGCCACGACGGCCGGATCTCTCACCAGAGAGGCCGCCGGCGACGAGGAGGCGGTCGCCCGGAGCTTCACGGAGGCAGGGCGTCGCGTCGCGGGGTGCGGTGCTGCCGGCGTCGAGCTTGGCGGCGGAGGCGGCGAGTGGCGGGCGGCGGTCACCGGCCGGTGCGGCGAGGCCGGCAATGGCGTGCGGCGGCGCCGGCCACCGGGCGCGGGGACGGAGGAGTCGCGAGGCGCGGGGCGGCTCGGGCCCGGGGCGGGCTCCCCGTGGGCCGAGCGGGCCGCGGCGGCGGTGGGTGGCGGCGTCCACATGGCAGCGCGCTAGTGGGTGCGGGCGGCGGCGGACGTTGTCCAGCCCGCTCCGGGCACGTCCGGCGGCGGCGGTGGATGGATCTAGGGTTAGGGGGAAGAGTGGAACCGCGAATTTGAAGGAAGGGGTCTATATATAGGCATAGAGGGAACTAGGAGAGTCCAAATGAGGTGCGGTTTTCGGCCACGCGATCGTGATCGAACGCTCTAGATGATGGAGCAGAGTTAGGTGGGTTTTGGGCCAAATTGGAGGGGTGTTGGGCTGCAACACACACGAGGCCTTTTCGGTCCCTCGGTTAACCGTTGGAGTATCAAACGAAGTCCAAATGATACGAAACTTGACAGGCGGTCTACCGGTAGTAAACCAAGGCCGCTTGGCAAGTCTCGGTCCAACCCGGAAATGTTTAATCCCCACACACGAAAGAAAGCTAGAAATGACCACCGGAGGAGAACGAAGCGCCGGAATGCAAAACGGACAACGGGGAAAATGCTCGAATGCATGAGATGAACACGTATGCAAATGCAATGCACATGTTGACATGATATGAGATGCATGACAACGACAACAACACACGGAGACAAAAACCCGAACCCGAGGAAATAAATATAACTTAACGCCGGAAACGGCAAGAGTTGGAGTACAAATTGGGAAAGTTACATCCGGGGTGTTACAACACTCCACCACTACGAAAGGATCTCGTCCTGAGATGTAGGACTGAAAGAACACCGGGTACTCAGAACAGAGGTGATCCTCGCGTTCCCAGGTAGCTTCACGGTCGGAATGGTGTGACCACTTGACTTTGAGAAATTTGATTGACTTGTTGCGAGTCTTGCGTTCAGTCTCTTCAAGAATAGCAACTGGGTGCTCGCGATAAGAGAGATCTTCTTGGAGCTCAATGTCCTCGAAGTTGACGGTGCGGTCAGGAGTCTTGAAGCACTTTCGAAGCTGAGAGACATGGAACACGTCATGAACATTTGCAAAATTTGAAGGAAGCTCGAGTTGATAGGCAAGGTCGCCTCTTGCTGACAATCTTGAAAGGTCCCACGTATCTAGGGGCAAGCTTCCCTTTGATACCAAAGCGACGAGTACCTTTCATAGGAGTGACACGGAGGTAAACATGATCTCCGATCTCGAAAGCCAAATCGCGGTGCTTACTATCATAGTAGCTCTTCTGGCGGGATTGGGCTGCTTTGAGGTTATCACGAATGACTTTGCACATTTCTTCTGCTTCTGTGATTAAGTCATTACACAAAAGCTGACGTTCACCGGTTTCAGACCAGTTGAGAGGGGTACGGCACTTCCTGCCATACAGAATTTCAAAAGGGGCCTTGCCCAAACTTGCTTGAAAACTATTGTTGTAGGAGAATTCAGCATAAGGAAGACAATGCTCCCACTTCATGCCGAAAGAGATCACACAAGCCCTGAGTATATCTTCAAGAATCTGGTTGACACGCTCGACTTGACCGCTAGTTTGAGGATGGAAAGCTGTGCTGAAGCGGATGTTCGTGCCCATGGCCTTCTGAAAAGAATCCCAAAACTTTGAGGTAAAGATGCTGCCACGGTCTGAAGAGATCACTTGTGGAATACCGTGCAGAGAGACAATACGAGAGGTATAGAGTTCCGCCAATTGAGCTGCAGTGATCGACTCTTTGATAGGCAGAAAATGAGCCACTTTGGTGAGTTTGTCGATGACAACGAATATAGCATCATTGCCACGCTTGGACTTTGGAAACCCAGTCACGAAGTCCATTTAAATGTGGTCAAACTTCCATTCTGGAATGGCAAGAGGTTGGAGGAGACCAGCTGGCCTTTGGTGTTCTGCCTTCACTCTTCTGCAGACATCACATTCATTCACGAATTGAGCGATTTCGCACTTCATTCGAGTCCACCAATAACCTTGCTTGAGGTCCTGATATATCTTCGTGCTCCCAGGGTGGATGGAGAGAAGAGAATTGTGAGCCTCGTTCATGATCACTTTACGGAGGTCACCTTTGGGTACAACAATACGATCCTCGAAGAAGAGAGTGTCCTTGTCATCAAGGCGGTAGCACTTGTACTTGGGTTGACTCTTGGCAAGCCCAATCTTCACCTTTTTCACCATGGCATCAAGAAGCTGAGCTTGGCGAATCTGGTCTTCCAAGGTAGGAGAGACTTGAAGGTTGGCAAGGAAACCTTGAGGAACAACTTGCAGATTAAGTTTGCGGAAAGCTTCACAAAGCACGGGTTGATAAGGCTTGAGAATCAGACTGTTGCAGTAGGCCTTCCTACTCAAAGCATCAACAATCACATTGGCCTTGCCTGGAGTATACTCAATACTCGGATTATACTCTTGAATCATTTCGACCCATCGAGTTTGCCTGAGGTTGAGATTAGGCTGAGTGAAGATGTACTTGAGACTCTTGTGATCAGTGAAAATGTCCACTTTTCTTCCCAATAGAAGATGTCTCCAAGTCAAAAGAGCATGCACAACCGCCGCTAACTCGAGATCATGAGTGGGGTAGTTCTTCTCATTAGGCTTCAACTGGTGAGATGTATAAGCAACAACTTTCTTCTCTTGCATCAAAACTGCGCCAAGACCTTGGAGAGAGGCATCACAAAAGACCTCGTACGGCTTGGATTCATCAGGCAGAGTCAGAACTGGAGCAGTGATAAATTTCTCTTTCAAAGTGTTGAAAGCAATATCACACTCCGGAGACCAAACGTACTTGACGTGCTTTTGGAGAAGATTATAGAGAGGCTTCGTGATCTTAGAAAAGTTTTCAACGAATCTTCGGCAATAGCTTGCGAGACCGAGAAAACTGCGGAGTTGCTTCATGTTCTGAGGAGGTTTCCAATTCACAATTGCAGACACCTTCTCAGGATTCACGGCAATGCCCTTGGCAGAGATGATATGACCAAGATAAAGAACCTCATCGAGCCAAAATTCACATTTGGAGAACTTGGCGTAGAACTTGTGTTCTCTGAGCTTATCAAGAACCAAACACAAATGCTTGGCATGATCTTCCTTATTCGTGGAGAAAACCAGAATGTCGTCAAGATAGACCAAAACGAAGTCATTGGTGTAGGCGTTGAAGATGAAGTTCGTCATGCGAGAGCACGTCGGAGGAGCGTTGGTGAGGCCAAAAGACATGACAGTGTATTCATAAGAACCAAAGCTTGTCCTGAGAGCCGTCTTGGGAATATCTTGCTCACGGATTCGAATATGATGATAACCCATACGGAGATCAAGCCTGGAGAATACTTGGGCACCTTTGAGTTGTTCGAACAGCTCATTGATGTTGGGAAGTGGATATTTGTTCTTGATGGTCTTCTTGTTCACTGGACGGTAATCAACACAAAGTCGGTCCGTTCCATCCTTCTTCTTCACAAAAAGAACACCACAACCCCACGGAGAAGAACTAGGCCGGATGAGACCCATTTTCTCTTGAATATCGAGTTGCTTCTTCAGCTCCTTCAACTCTTCAGGTTCGAGCTTGTAAGGACGTTTGCACACAGGTTCCGTACCAGGCTCAAGATCAATAACGAATTCAACTGGCCGGTGCGGAGGCATTCCTGGGAGCTCTTCTGGAAAGACATCTTGATATTCGCAAACGACTGGAATTTGCGAGATAGCATCGAGTTCACCCTTCTCATTGAGAGAAAACAGACGGATGGTATCGTCATTCGCGGCAAAGACAATTACATCCTCAGACGAATGAGTTAATTGAATCTTCCTAGCTGCACAATCAAGCTGAGCCTTGTGTTTAGAAAGCCAATCCATCCCGAGAATAAGATCAATATCCAAGTTATCAAGAACCATTGGAGAAGCCAGAAACTTGAAATCACCCATCATGATAGAAACATTCGGGACTATTGAAGTAGCCCTCATAGACTTAGCCAGAGAAACCACTCCCATAGGTTTGCCCAACATTTGTGAAACGAAGTCATGCTTGGAAACAAATGATCTTGACATGAAACAATGCGATGCACCAGTGTCAAAAAGAACTTTTGCTGGAAAAGAGTTAACTGGAAAGTTACCCATGATGACATCTGATGATTCCTCTGCCTGAGGTGCATTCAGCAAGTTGACCTTGGCGTGCTTGGGGTTATGCTTGACCACAGCTGAATTTGCCGATCTGACAGGAGGAGGAGGAGGAGGAGGAGGAAGACGCCTCTGGTTGAAACACTTGTTGGCATAGTGACCCTTCTGTTGGCACTTGTTGCACGTGACCTTTGAAAGCGGACGGTGATACGGAGCACTCGATCTTGGAGCTTGAGACGAAGTCTTGTTCTGAAAGCCAGGGTTGGGTGGGTGGGAAGAACCACTGCCACCTTTGCTCTGCTGCTGATACGGCTGACGGAACGGAGGAGGAGGAAGCCAATACTTCTGCTGCTTGGCCACTTGAGTAGAGGAAGGAGGAGTAACATCTCTGACTCGCTTCTTGGAAGCATCACACCTCACCTGAGCAGCCTCTTGCTTCAGTGCCATGTTGTAGAACTCATGGTATCTCAAGGGCTCAAAGAGGACAAGAGCTAGCTGAATTTCTTCTCTGAGACCACCCCTGAACTGATATATCATGCTCTTCTCATCAGGGACGTCCTACTTAGCAAAGCGAGCGAGCTTCTGGAACAACTTGTTGTAGTCATAGGCAGACAAAGAGCCTTGCTTCAGATTGCGGAATTCCTCACGCTTTCTTTCAACCACGCTCTGGGGAATATGATGAGCCCTGAAATCTCGACAGAAATCATCCCAAGTGATAACACGTCCACCTCTGGAGTCCTTGTACTGCTGGAACCATTCTGCAGCTTGATCTTTGAGTTGGAAGGAAGCGAACTTAACAAAGTCCTCAGGCCTGACGTTACTGCACTCGAAATGCTTGCACAGATCCACAAGTCAATCGTTAGCATCAGTTGCCTCAACACAATTGCTGAAAGTCTTTGGCCCGTTAGCAAGGAACTGGTTGAGTGTAGCAAAGTGACTCTGATTGCTGCCTTGATTCCCTTGACTGCCTTGATTGCGCTCTTGAAGAATTTGCATGATCAACTGTGTGTTTGCATTGGTTGCGGCCATCACAGCTTGCCATGCCTCCGGAGGAGGGGGAGGAGGTGGCGGATCAGGATTCGGAGTCGTGCGCGTTGGAGGAGCCATCCTGAAGAGGTTGACCACCATTAGCACATTGATAGACAAATATTGAAGCTGAATCCAACGGAATGAAAATTGCAACATATAGCCTTCACATCCGAACAAAATGAACGAATGCATTCCTCCTGAAATGGTCACATGTCCATAAATTGAGAAGCCACGTAGAATTAAGGTAGAGAAATGAATCAACGAGGTACGGATCAGGAACGAATAATCGGTAAGAAATCCCAATCTCAAACCAATATCCGTGGAAGAAAAACTAGAGCTACTAGAATTCCCACCTATGAAACTCCCAAACCTTTCCGGTTATGCAATCAGGTGTTGGGGATACAGGGGAAGCATAATATCTCACCCAAACTAGCAATTCCTACATCCAGCTGTATCCATCCTTCAACACATAACCAAGAAACCTTCGGAAACCATCTACCTCAACCTTCAAAAAGGATCCGTTATACAATTTATGGCGATACTCCCGAACTCCCGCCCCAGTACTGGGTGGCGTCGAGGTTATCTCACCAACGAACTTCATAAAAGAGATTTTCGACGTCGGCATACTAAACTCAGGTATTCCAGAATTGCAACGATAAAATTATGATGACAACACCTCAGAGCTCAACTCCCCGGGACACTTCCACGAAACCCCTGACAGGAGGCACCAAGACAATGTTCTCATCATAAAACCATCGGAACGATTCTAAGATACCCGCGTGATCCTAAATTTTTTTTAGTGAAATTTGAGAAGAGAAGAGTCAAAACTCTGCGTCAGGATGCCTTACTAGAGCGATGAGGAGACTGGGAAGTAAAAAGAATTCCTAATCTCTCCGATATATAATTCCTAATGACTCAAAACATTTTTCTAGACACAACTCGGCCGCTAAAAATGATCAAGCAATGGGGCTCCTAAGGTCGGAGAAGGCTCTGATTACCAACTTGTAACACCCTCGATGCGACTATAGCTCCCACGTGTCGAGGCACGACTTAGAGACATAATCGCATTGAAGGCATATGTCGCAAGTTAGGCAATCTTCACAACATCCCATGTAATATAAATAATAAAGGGGAGATAACATAGTTGGCTTACACTCGCCACGTCAATCAAGTACATAAATAACATTACATCATCCAAACACTCATGGCCCGACTACGGCGCCAAAATAAAAGAGAACCCAACATGTGACAACGGTCCCGTTCATCCCCAACTGGGCACCACTACTGATCATCGGGAAAGGAAACATAGTAACGTTGAGAGTCCTCGTCGAACTCCCACTTGAGCTCATACGCGTCTCCTGGAGCGGAATCATCAGGCCCTGCATCTGGTGTAATAGTAATCTGTGAGCCACAGGGACTCAGCAATCTCGCACCCTCACGATCAAGACTATTTAAGCTTGTAGGTAAGGCAAGGTAAATATAGGTGGAGCTGCAGGAAGCGACTAGCAAATATGGTGGCTAACTTATTCGCAAAAGAGAGCGAGAAGAGGAGGCAAAGCACGAGCGAGAAACTAGAGAACAACCTGCACAAACATTACTCCAACACCGTGTCCACTTCCCGGACTCCGCCGAGAAGAGGCCATCACGGTAACACACTTAGTTGATTCATTTTAATTAATTAAGGTTCAAGTTATCTACAACCAGACATTAACAAATTCCCATCTGCCCATAACCGCGGGCACGGCTTTCGAAAGTTCAATCCCTGCAGGGGAGTCCCAACTTAGACCACGACAAGCTCTCACGGTCAACGAAGGAATAGACCTCCTCCCAAGATGTTCCGATCAGACTCGGTATCTCGGTAATTCAAGACAACTCCGACAATGGTAAAACAAGTCCAGCAACACCGCCCGCTGTGCCGACAAATCCCGATAGGAGATGCACATATCTCGTTCTCAGGGCACACCGGATAAGCTAAGCGTACGGGAGCCAACGTAACCCAAGTTGCCAAGGGACGGCCCCGCATGGTGCTCTAGGTTGGACCAACACTCAGAGGAGCACTGGCCCGGGGGGGTTAAAATAGGATGACCCTTGAGTCCGCGAAACCCAAGGGAAAAGGCTAGGTGGCAAATGGTAAAACCAAGGTTGGGCATTGCTGGAGAAGTTTTATTCAAGGCGGACTGTCAAGGGGTTCCCATTTTAACCCAACCGCGTAAGGAACGCAAAATCTGGGAACATAACACCGATATGACGGAAACTAGGGCGGCAAGAGTGGAACAAAACACTAGGCGAGAGGCCGAGCCTTCCACCCTTTACCAAGTATATAGATGCATTAAGATAATAAAGTAATATAATGATATCCCAACAAGTAAATAAATGTTCCAACAAGGAACGGCCTCCAATCTTCACCTGCAACCAGCAACGCTATAAGAGGGGCTGAGCAAAGCGGTAACATAGCCAATCAACGGTTTGCTAGGACATGGTGGGTTAGAGGTTTGACATGGAAATTTGGGAGGCTTGCAAGCAAGTGGTAGGCATCATAGCAATGGCATAGCAAAAGAGCGAGCAAACTAGCATAGCAAAGATAGTAGTGATTTCGAGGGTATGATCATCTTGCCTGCACAGTTGTCAGAGTTGACTGGATCCTCGAAAGAAAACTCAACGGGCTCCTCGTTAGCAAACTCATCTCCCGGCTCTACCCAAACAAGACAAACAAGCAACAAGGATACAATCAACCACGTGCAAACTCAAACAACACGATGCAAAGATGATATGCTATGCGGGATGCGATGCGGGATGCAAAATGCAAGATATGACAGGAAATGCATGAACCTGGCCTCAACTTGGAATTCCAAGTGATCCACTGGAAAGATGAGATGAAATCGCTTGAAAACGATATAAAGAACGCCGGAATCGGAGTTACGGTTTGGAAATGGCAAGCGATTCAAAATGACACCGGTCTACGATTTACAACAAGTAGGCATCTAAATGCAATGGAATGAATATGCTACAGCACCCGAACATGACAATAAAATACCTGGCAGGGATGCTTACAAGATGCTTAAAAAAATTCTAGCACTGAGCTACGGCCAATTCATTCATTAACAGGTTCAAACAAACATGGCAAAAATGCAAATGGCAAACAGATCTCAGACTTAGTGAAATTAACACTTGTCTGGAATTTCAGATCAGGTAGCCCTCTTCGGAGCAACAAAACTACATTCTACAGGATCTGAACATGGCAAAGTAAAGCATGGCATGGAGCTACTCAAAGACCTTAACAAAAGTCCCTTAGTGACCTTGAGCCAAAAGGGATCATAAAATACAATTGCAAGCATGTGAACATAGCAAAAACATAATCAGTTTTCAGACTTAGTGAAAACTGACACATGCTGAAATATAACTCAAGTAGGCATGTTTACGAGCTCGATGCACTCACTACGGTGCAAGACTTGGAAAGACAAGCATACATCCATCAAGAAGGCACAAAATTCAAGCTAGACATGGCAAGAACAATAGTATAGCATGCACGGATCAACTACAACATCACCGGCAAAATTGCGAACAAGTTGACAATCTGCCCAGATTCACAAAGTAGCAAAAGTAGAGCTTGATTGACTCAATCTAGGTTGCTCCATAATTGCAAACAAAGACATGGATGGATAGAGCACTACAATATTAACAAAACATCCTTACTGATCATCCTCAAAAGAGGCACGGATCACTAGGAAACAACATGAACATATGGCATCATGAGATAAACAGCTCTAGGACTTAGTGATATTACTAAGTCCCTGAAAATAGAATTAGCAAGTGCACCACTTTGCAAGCTTGCACTAGTCACCACACACATCCTAAAAATACATGGGTTGCACCTCTGGAAAGATGACAAAACCCTTAACAAAACACATGTAGAGCATCAGGTCATAACAAGCACACATTAATCATGGCAAAAATGACAAAAGTGCTAAACGGAGTAGCAGATCTAACAATTAACTCAAGTAGCCCTCTTCGAACAGCATTTCAGGCATCAAGATGAACTAAAATGAAAATGATGCAATGGAATGAAATGATGTACTCTCTGAGATGAACATTTTGATATGCTATATGCATGAATTGGAGCTACGGATGCAAAGTTACGCAGCCGAGAACAGGAGCACTTGAACTCAAAATATCCGGGACTTGGTGAAAAAAATCAACCTCTCCGGGACAGATCTAGGGTTTGCACGGAAACCGAGGCGCGGAAGGGGCACTGTAGCAGCTCGAGGACCGCCGGAAAAAAAAAGGAGCCGCAGCGGCCGGATCTCTCGCCGGAGAGGCCGCCGGCGAGGACGAGGCGGTCGCCCGGAGCTTCACGGAGGCGGGGTGTCACGTCACGGGGCGGGGGGCTGCCGGCGTCGAGCTTGGCGGCGGAGGCGGCAAGTGGCGGGGCGGCGGTCACCGGCCGGTGCGGCGAGGCCGGCAATGGCGCGCGGCGGCGCCGGCCACTGGGCGTGGGGACGGAGGAGGCGCGAGGCGTGGGGCGGCTCGGGCCCGGGGCGGGCTCCCCGTGGGCCGAGCGGGCCGCGGCGGCGGTGGGTGGCATCGTCCACGTGGCAGCGCACTAGTGGGCGCGGGCGGTGGCGGACGTTGTCCAGCCCGCTCCGGACACGTCCGGCGGCGGCGGTGGATGGATCTAGGGTTAGGGAGGAGAGTGGAACCGCGAATTTGAAGGAGGGGGTCTATATATAGGCATAGAGGGAACTAGGAGAGTCCAAATGAGGTGCGGTTTTCGGCCATGCGATCATGATTGAACACTCTAGATGATGGAGCAGAGTTAGGTGGGTTTTGGGTCAAATTGGAGGGGTGTTGGGCTGCAACACACACGAGGCCTTTTCGGTCCCTCGGTTATCCGTTGGAGTATCAAACGAAGTCCAAATGATACGAAACATGACAGGTGGTCTACCGGTAGTAAACCAAGGCCGCTTGGCAAGTCTTGGTCCAATCCAGAAATGTTTAATCCCCACACACGAAAGAAAGCTAGAAATGACCACCAGAGGAGAACGAAGCGCCGGAATGCAAAACGGACAACGGGGAAAATGCTCGAATGCATGAGATGAACACGTATGCAAATGCAATGCACATGATGACATGATATGAGATGCATGACAACGACAACAACACACGGAGACAAAAACCCGAACCCGAGGAAATAAATATAACTTAATGCGGGAAATGGCAAGAGTTGGAGTACAAATTGGGAAAGTTACATCCGGGGTGTTACAGAATGGAAAGATGAAACCAGTGACTCATTAAAGACAATGATTTGTTGAACCAGTTCCAGTTGCTGTGACAACTGTACGTCTGGTTAGGAAGGCTGCGATTCAACTCAGAAGACCTTGTCTTCACCTTATTCCCCTTGAGCTAAGGTCACACAGACCTCGCCCAATCACTCTGGTAAGTCTTCAAGGTAGACTTCCAAACCTTCACAGACTTCGTTCACCGGCGATCCACAATGACTCTTGGATGCTCAGAACGCGATGCCTAACCGGCTGGAGGATTCACAGTCCGCAAGTGTAATAAGTCTTCAGATCACATAGACAAGAAGACTTAAGTGATGCCTAACACTCTTTGGCTCTGGGTGTTTAGGGCTTTATCCTCGCAAGGAATTCTATCTCAAAGGCTTCGAGGTGGGTTTCTCTCAAATGAAAAAAGCCGTACACTAACTCTGAGCAGCCAACCGTTTATGTTGTAGGGGGTGGGCTATTTATAGCCACTAGGCAACCCAACCTGATTTGTCCGAAATGACCCTGGGTCACTAAGAAACTGACACGTGTTCCAATGGTCAGATTTCAAACACACACGGCAACTTTACTTGGGCTACAAGCAAAACTGACTTGTCCAACTCTGGACAAGATTCGCTCTAATAGTCTTCACTCGAAGACATAGGATTTTGGTTAAGCATCAATTCAGTCATTCTGACTGGTTCTCTTGGACCCCACTTAACAGTACGGTGGTTCCTATGACTCAACAAAGAAGAAAAAGAACTACGAAAGATCTAAGTCTTCGAACTCCATAGTCTTTATGCGATGTCTTCTCTTGTCATAGTCTTCGAAGTGAATGTCTTCACATACCACCTTTGACTTCAATGTCTTCATACATTTTTAGGGGTCATCTCTGGTAGGAAAACCGAATCAATGAGGGACTTCTACCTGTGTTATCCTGCAATTCTCACAAACACATTAGTACCTCAACTAGGTTTGTTGTCAATACTCCAAAACCAACTAGGGGTGGCACTAGATGCATTTACAATCTCCCCCTTTTTGGTGATTGATGACAAACTAGTTGAAGTTTTCAACGGGGAATATAATTTGTAAAGGATAAGGAATTGTCATCATAAGTTGCAAGGGCTCCCCCTGAAGATGTGCATATAAGTAATTTGCTTTCGGAATGCAAATGCACATGGCAGGTTGTACTTGTGGAAATCCTCTTCAACTTATGATGACAATTCATCATGCATGAGAAGTATGTGAAGATAATGACATGCATAATGAGAAATGGATGTCTGCAAAATGATCTAAGTGCGGAATTTATCGTCGCACATGAGGAATTTATCATCGCATCACAGAATAGCAAATAAGTAGGAGACGACCATCGAGTTTAAGTGTTACAACTCAAAGAACCAAATGTATCAACACGAGAGTTGTAAACACTAGGCAAAACATAAAGTAACCGCCCATATGGACCCGCTTGAAGACTATCAAACTCATATACTTCTCCCCCTTTTGTCAGTGAGGACCAAAAAGGTTTGAAGACATAGAGCATCTACTCGTTCCCATGAAGAGTAGGTGAAGCAGCAAGGTCGTCGGTGGTGTTCGGCGGTGCATAAGAACTTGGGGCAGTGTCGATGCATGTAGAAGTAGGGGCGGTGAAGTAGCATCGTCTTCGTCCTCGATTACTCTGGCATTCACAGTTGCCGCGAAGGAAGAGAACTCAGAGTCTTCAAGAGATGGAGTTCGTCGCAGCACAGTCCTTCGGGGAGGTGTGGAGTCAAACTTGAAACGTTCAGAGAAGCCATCCTCTTGAAGATCATCCTCAGAACACATAAGCGTCATCCCTTTCCATGTACGCCGACAGGTTTCATGGGCAACAAAGGCATTCTTGGTGGCAAGATTGCGAATGCGGTTGACATCCATGTAACGCCCGGATAATCTTGCTACAGAAATCCCGCGCTAATCATGCCATGTCATCCCGATTACTGTTGCTAAACGCCCGTTAGTTCAAACCGCGTCAACTTCAAATTTAAAATTAAAATTAATGTCGGCAATAATAGTTTTCAAAAATTGAAACAAAAATGTTTGGTGGTTGCCAAATATTACACAGGTAATTATGGGGCAGCAAACACATTTTTATAAAATGTCTAAATAGTTAAAAAGGTTTAAAAGCAGAAATGCAAATAGAAAATACAAAAGCAAAAAAAAAGAATAAAAGGGCCCCCCTGGCCAACAGGGCCAGGCGGCCCAGCTCACCGGCCAGGCCGGCCCACCTGGCCCAGCCGGCCGCCTGCCCCTACCTTATCCCCAGGAAGGGGGGAAACCCTAACCGTAACCCCCCACTCCCCCATTCTCCCCACCCACTCTCTCCTCCCTCTCGCCCCCCGATCTGGATCGGGGCCGCGCCCGCGCCTCCAGCGCTCACGCGCGCGCGCCCGTAGCGGCCACCCCAGCAGCCGCTCGCCGTTGCTGCCCCCCCTGCAGCACCGCCTCCCCCTGCCTCGCCGGCTCCGGCTAGCCGCGCCGCCAGCGCTGCCCCTTGCCGCGGCATGCTGCTCCGGCCGGCCGGCCTTGCCCCCTCGTGCTGGGCGCTGGGTACGCCCCGCCCGGAGCCCGCAGCCCCGCTAACGCCAGCGCCTGTTAGGCCCCCTCTGGGCCATTGCCAAACGGGGCCCACGCCCCCATTAAAAAAAGGAATTAGAAAATTAATTAGAAAAATAAATAATAAATAAAAATAGAAATGAATTTAATTAATTAATTGATTAATTAACTAAATTAATTAAGTTAATTAATCATGTTTAATTAAGCTAATTAACTAGTTAGTTTAATTAAATAGTACTTAGTTTAACTAAGACCTAATTAACCTAAACAGGGTATGACAGGTGGGTCCCACTGGACCCACATGTCAGTTTGACCCAGTCAACACAGTTGACTGCTGACGTCAGCATGACATCATGATGATGTCATTAATTCATTTCGAATTAATTTAAATAATTAATTAAATACCAGAAATTAATAAAATCTTCAGAAAACCATATCTTTTAATCTGTAACTCGGATTAAAATACTTTCAACATGAAAGTTGCTTAGAACGACGAGACGAATTCGAATACGCAGCCCGTTCATCCGCACGCATCCCTAGCATAGTGAACACGCAACTTTCCCCCTCCGGTTCCTTTGTCCGAAAACGCGAAACACCGGGGATAATTTCCCGGATGTTTCCCACCTTCACCGGTACCACCTCGTACCGCGTTAGGGCGCACCTAGCATCACGCTTTGTCATGTCATGCATCGTCATGCTTTTGTTTGCATTATATTTATTGTTTCTTCCCCCTCTTCTCTCGCTAGACACCGAGACCGACGCCGCTGCTACCCAGTACGACTACGGTGTTGACGACCCCTCTCTCTTGCCAGAGCAACCAGGCAAGCTCCCCCTTTGATCACCAGATATCGCCTACTCTTCTCTATACTGCTTGCATTAGAGTAGTGTAGCATGATACTGCTTCCAATTAATCCTATCCTGATGCATAGCCTATCCTTGCTCCTACTGTTGTCACCTTTACCTGCAATCCTGATGCTTAGTATAGGATGCTAGTTTATCATCAGTGGCCCTACATTCTTGTCCGTCTGCCATGCTATACTATCGGGCCGTGATCACTCGGGAGGTGATCACGGGTATATACTATATACTTTATACATGATACATGTGGTGATTAAAGACGGGTCGGCTCGTAGGAGCACCCGCGAGTGGATCTTTGAGGCGGAGCGACAGGGCAGGTTCAGACCACCTAGGAGAGAGGTGGGCCTGGCCCTGGTCGGCGTTCGCGGATACTTAACATGCTTAACGAGATCTGGGTATTTGATCTGAGTCTGGCCATTTGGTCTATACGCACTATCCATCTACGTGGGAGTAGTTATGGGTATCCCGGCTTCGTGGTATCAGCCGAAGCCTTCGTGACGTCAGCGACTGAGCGGCGCGCGCCGGATTGGAACGTAAGCCTGCTCTTGTATTAAGGGGGCTAGTTCTGCTTCCGGCTGCATTCGCAACGTGCAGGTGTGCTAAGGGCGATGGGCCCAGACCCCTGTGCGCTTAGGTTTAGACCGGCGTGCTGACCTCTCTGTTGTGCTTAGGTGGGGCTGCGACGTGCTGATCTTTCGCGGCCGGGCATGACCCCGAAAGGTGTGTCCGGCCAAAAGGATCAAGCGTGTTGTTCCTAGGTGGGGCTGCGACGTGTTGATCTTTCGCGGCCGGGCATGACCCCGAAAGGTGTGTCCGGCCAAATGGGATCAAGCGTGTTGGGGTATGTGGTGCACCCCTGCAGGGAAGTTAATCTATTCGAATAGCCGTGATCTTCGGTAACAGGACGATTTGGAGTTGTACCTTGACCTTATGACAACTAGAACCGGATACTTAATAAAACACACCCTTCCAAGTGCCAGATACAACCGATGATCGCTCTCTCACAGGGCGACGAGGGGAGGATCATCGGTTAGGATTATGCTATGCGATGCTACTTGGAGGACTTCAGTCTACTCTCTTCTACATGCTGCAAGACGGAGGCTGCCAGAAGCGTAGTCTTCGAGAGGACTAGCTATCCCCCCTTATTCCGGCTTTCTGCAGTTCAGTCCACCGATATGGCCTTTACACATGTACCCATGCATATGTAGTGTAGCTCCTTGCTTGCGAGTACTTTGGATGAGTACTCACGGTTGCTTTCTCCCTCTTTTCCCCCTATCCCTTCTACCTGGTTGTCGCAACCAGATGTTGGAGCCCAGGATCCAGACGCCACCGTCGACGACGACCCCTACTACACCGGAGGTGCCTACTACTACGTGATGCCCGCTGACGACGACCAGGAGTAGTTTAGGAGGATCCCGGGCAGGAGGCCTGCGCCTCTTTCGATCTGTGTCCCAGTTTGTGCTAGCCTTCTTAAGGCAAACTTGTTTAACTTCTGTCTGTACTCAGATATTGTTGCTTCCGCTGACTCGTCTATGATCGAGGTCTTGTATTCGAGCCCTCGAGGCCCCTGGCTTGTAATATGATGCTTGTATGACTTATTTTATTTGTAGAGTTGTGTTGTGATATCTTCCCGTGAGTCCTTGATCTTGATCGTACACATTTGCGTGCATGATTAGTGTACGATTAAATCGGGGGCGTCACAAGTTGGTATCAGAGCCGACTGCCTGTAGGAACCCCCCTTCCACACCCCTTGGCCGAAGTCGAGTCTAGACATTGCAAAAACTTCTACTAACTTGGCTGTGTGCCTTACGGGCCCACGTCGCCATCGGGTGGTACAAGGATCTTTTACTCCTCGACCTTTACTCTAGGACTCTGAACTCTCTCCTACTCGGGTTAAACGATTTTACTAACTCTAACACTAGGATCCCGTGACCACGTTCACCCCGAAGTTGGATAAGCCCTAGTTATTCTTTAGAGTAGTATCTGAAAATTATCTGCATTGTCATTTGACTCCTGTGAAAACATCTTTGTTTTTAGATGGAACCCACGAGGCAGGTCGTGCGCCACACGACGGCCATTGGTGCCTCAGGATCACCTGCTGTGTTGGTTGAGATGATGACCTATCTGGGTTATCGCTGGCACCCTGAGTACACCGTCTATGAGGAGTATCAGGACTTCAACCAGGAGCAGTACCGTGCCATCGTCCACCTCTACTCTCGAGAGTATGACTCCACTACCGTGCTGCACACTGCTCATGGTGTTGGAGTGACCATCGACATGGCGGTCCATGATGCTGCTTATGTTGCTCTGACACGTCTTCGTGGAGAGTATCAGGAGTTGGACACCTCCCCCTTCAGGCACATTGCTATCGCATCCGATGTTGGTGCGGAGGGATACTACACTGCTGCCTACTCCACTGTCACCCGAGAGCTCTTCTACCATCAGAACCTGGTTCTGCATGCTGATGGGCTGGATAGAGCTAACCGAGCTCTTCGCCACGAGTTGTACACCACCCGTCAGCACCTGTATCGTGCTCTGACGCTGTTGCACCCCTCTGTCCACTCTGGTGATCTGTCGCGTTCTGCGATCTACCCTGCCCGGACCGTGATGCCCCAGGGCGTCGGCTGGCCAGATGTGGGAGGCTACTCTCCTGCATTGGGTCCTCTCCTGCCACCTACGCATCGGGTTCCGCACCAAAGTATCCGCGGACCCCAGGCTACTCGCGTGGAGGTCTTCCCTTCGCGTCACTACCAGCTGTCGGGCTACACCTACCTCCGCAGTACTGCATGGGACTGACATAGACTTGCTTATTAGTGTTAGCTGCATTCGCCGCGAGCCTGTGTGCCGCCTATGATGTCTTAGCCTATGTACTGAACACTGTGTAACGAACTCTATGCATGATCTCTTTTGTAAGATATGCTGACTACTATGTAGTATCTATCGTGCTACGTTCGTTGTGCATGTTTCATCATGAATGATTCTTGTTTTTTTTGCAATTCCTCAATGCTGAACTACCCCTGTTAAATATTAGCAGGATGGTTAGACCAGGTGGTCGTGGTCGTGGTGGCAATGCCCCACCACCGCCTGAGTACATGGCTGGGATGATGCAACAGTTTGAGCTGAATCGTTAGTTCATGGAGAATATTATGGCTCAGTTTCCTCGCCCCAATATGAACCAGCAGCCAACCCAAGTGACTCTGCAAGATTTCATGCGCCTCAACCCAACCGTGTACCGCAGCTCAACTCAGCCTCTGGATGCTGACGACTGGCTCCGTGACATCACCTATGAGATGGAGTCTGCTAATGTAGCCCCTGCCAGCTATGTCACCTTTGCTTCCTTCTTCCTGAAAGGACCCGCGGCTCAATGGTGGGACAGCCACAGGCGTACTCTGCCAGCTGGAACAATCATCACCTGGCCAGACTTCCAAGCTGCCTTCCGTGCTCGCTTCATTCCTTAGGGAGTCATGGACCGGAAGAAGCGTGAGTTCCGCAACCTCACCCAAGGCAACAAAACTGTGGAAGCTTACCAACGAAAGTTTCTTGACTTGTCCCGCTATGCTGAAGAAGACATTGCAACTGATGCATGCAGACAGGAGAAGTTCGGTGATGGCCTTCAAGCTGACATCAAGCTCGCACTTCTAGTGCATGACTTTGCTGATTTCGCTACCCTGGTGAACAAGGCCATCAATGTCGAAACTGGTCTGCAAGAATACCAGGGCTCTCACAGGCGCAACCATGACACGGGCTCATCTTCGGGCCCGTCTTCACAGAAGCGTAAGATATGGATTCCCAACTATATGTACCAGCCAAATGCACCTACCCCAAGGCAGACCTATGCTGCACCTCGTCTGCCTGCTCCTCCAACTAGGCAGACAAGACTTCCAGCTCCACCACCACAAGCTCCTGTTCCCACTCCCAATAATGGTCTCTGCTACAAGTGTGGACAACCAGGTCATCGTGCTAGGGATTGCAATCAGAACCAGAATCAACTGGCCCTCCCAGCAACTGACCGTGGAAGCAACCAGCCTCGCAACAACAGTGCCAAGTCTTATGGTCGTGTTCATGCCAACCATGTTGATCTCAATGAAGTTCTAGACCAGCCTGCTACCGTGATGGGTACACTCCTCGTAAATTCAGTACCAGCATCTGTTTTATTTGATACAGGAGCATCACATTCTTTCATATCAGCTGAGTTTGCATTCATGCATGGCATCAAATACGAAGAGATGAACACTGCGATTGTGGTACACACCCCTGCGGGCCAGTGTCAAACCTCTATGGTTAGTCACAACGTTCCCGTTGAAATTGAAGGACTAGAATTCCTTGCCTCCCCCATCGTACTAAAGTCCTGTAGCATCGACGTCATTCTGGGAATGGATTGGTTGAAAGCGCATACTGCTTCTATAGTTTGCGCCACTAAGGTCGTCCATCTGCTACACCCTTCTAACGAAATAATAGCTTACCAAGCTCATCTAGTTCAGAACGCCGAGGCACGACTTTTTGCCTTGAACGCGTTGAACGCTGCACCACTCAAGGGCATTGAAAACATTCCCGTCGTTCGTGAATTCCAAGACGTCTTCCCAGAAGAACTTCCAGGGATTCCTCCTGCTAGAGCTGTCAAATTCATCATCGACTTGAAACCCGGCACTACCCCTATAGCTAAACGACCCTACAAGATGCCGCCGCATGAACTCATTGAGCTTAAGGAGGAAATCGACAAATCTCTTGTCAAAGGTTTCATTCGCCCAAGTTGCTCTCCTTGGGGAGCACCTTCTCTCTTTGTTAAGAAGAAGGATGGGACAAACCGATTGGTCCAAGACTACCGTCCTATAAACCAAGCTACCATTCAGAATAAATACCCTCTTCCTCGGATCAATGATCTTTATGATCAACTGGCTGGCTCATCAGTGTTCTCCAAACTCGACTTGAGGTTGGGTTACCACCAGATCCGTGTTCGTGAGGAGGACATCCCAAAAACCGCCTTCGTGACTCGATATGGATCATACGAGTACACCGTCATGTCATTCGGCTTAACGAATGCCCCCGCCACCTTCTCTCGTCTGATGAACTATATATTCATGGATTACCTCGACAAGTTCGTCGTGGTTTATCTGGACGATATCCTTGTATTTTCCAAGAACGAGGAAGAACATGCTGGACATCTTCGTCTGGTGCTAGAAAAGCTTCGAGAGCATCAACTGTATGCTAAGTATTCCAAGTGTGAATTCTGGCTCCCCGAAGTAACCTATCTTGGGCATGTCATATCCAAGAATGGTATTGCCGTCAACCCTGAACGAGTTCAGGCTATTCTCGATTGGACTCCTCCGAAGAATGTGAAGCAAGTCCGAAGTTTTCTCGGCCTCGCCAGCTATTGCCGTCGATTCGTCGAGAACTTCTCCAAGATTGCCAGGCCTCTGACTAATCTGTTGCATAAGGGTGTCAAGTTTGACTGGACAGACAAGTGTCAGGAAAGTTTCCAGGTGCTCAAAGACAAGTTGAATTCTGCCCCCGTACTTGCTCCACCTGATACTAAGAAGGACTTCGTCATTTACTGCGACGCTTCCCGTCAAGGATTAGGCTGTGTCCTAATGCAAGAGCGCAGAGTGATTGCTTATGCCTCTCGTCAACTGCACCCTCATGAAGAAAACTACCCAGTTCACGACCTCGAGCTTGCTGCTGTCATTCATGCACTGAAGCAGTGGCGACATTACCTTCTCGGTAATCGTTGCGAGATCTTCACCGACCATCAAAGTCTGAAGTATATGTTTACTCAGCCAGATTTGAACCTACGCCAGCAAAGATGGATGGAGACTGTTGCAGACTTTGACGTGGGTATATCCTATACCCCCGGCAAGGCTAATGTAATGGTTGATGCCTTGAGCCGCAAGTCTTACTGCAACCACCTCCAGGTCCACAAAGTTCAGCCCTCGCTTGCCGAAGAATTTAGAAGGCTGAACCTCCATATTGTTCCTCTAGGATCACTTGCTCCCCCTCCTGAAGGTTTCCCCAAACGAAACCTCCATGTTGTTTCCAAGGGTTCTCTCAATACCCTGGTTGCGAAACCAGATCTTGTGGACACCATCAAATGGATACAAAAATGTGACGATGAAGTCCTCAAGATTAAGCGCGACCTCAAAAAAAGAAAGCCCTCATTCTTCACTGTTGCTGACGATGGCGCCTTGTATTTCAAAGGCCGCCTAGTGGTACCATGTTCGAAGAAAAACCTGGATAAGACTAAAAGGGTTATGCAACAAGCTCATGATACGCCTCTGTCCATCCATCCTGGTAGTACAAAGATGTACCAGGATATTCGTCAAAGATTCTGGTGGTCTAATATGAAGCAGGACATTGCTCGTTATGTTGCTGAGTGTGACGTTTGTCGCCGAATCAAAGCAGAGCATCAAAGGCCTGCTGGAACTCTACAACCTATCTCTATTCCTTAATGGAAATGGGACCATGTTGAAATGGACTTCGTCACTGGATTTCCCAAATCTCATAAAGGTAATGATGCTATTCTTGTCGTCATTGACCGGCTTTCCAAAGTTGCCCATTTTCTGGCGGTCAAAGAGACAATCACTGCTAGTCAGCTTGCTACCCTCTACATGGCCAGAATTGTTTCACTTCACGGTATCCCACTGGTTATCAGTTCAGACCGTGGCAATTTATTCACTTCAAGGTTTTGGGCGAGTTTCCAAGAAGCTATGGGAACTAATTTGTCGTTCAGTACTGCATTTCATCCTCAGTCGCAAGGACAGGTTGAACATGTCAACCAAGTTCTCGAAGACATGCTTCGAGCTTGTGTAATATCATTCGGCAAGAAATGGGAGGAATCTCTTCCATATGCCGAGTTCTCTTATAATAATAGCTATCAAGCTAGTCTGAAGATGTCCCCCTTCGAAGTGCTATATGGACGAAAGTGTCGAACCCCTCTGAACTGGTCAGAAACTAGGGAACGTCCACTCTTCGGTCCGGATATTATCCAACAGGCCGAAGAACAAGTTCGCATTATTCGCGAGAATCTCAAGACTGCTCAGTCACATCAGAAAAGTCAGTATGACCGTCATCACCAAGACATGGTCTATCAACCTGGCGAGAAGGCTTATCTTCGAGTTACACCAATGAAGGGTGCACACCGCTTCAGGATCAAAGGAAAGCTAGCTCCCCGCTATATTGATCCTTTCACTATTCTCGAAAGGCGTGGAAAGGTGGCATATCAACTGGAGCTTCCGCCGAACCTTTCTCAGGTTCACGATGTGTTCCACGTGTCGCAGCTTCGACGCTGCTTCAAGGACCCAATCCGAGCAGTGGATCATGAAGTGCTTGAATTGCAACAAGACCTCTCCTATAAAGAGCATCCGGTCCGCATTCTTGACCAAGCTAAACGCCGCACACGTCAAAAGGCGATCAAGTTCCTCAAGGTCCAGTGGTCGAATCACTCTGAAGACGAAGCCACCTGGGAACGTGAGGATCGTCTTCGTGATGAATACCCCGCACTGTTTCCTTCTACCTCCTAAGTCTCGGGACGAGATTTCTTGTAGTGGAGGAGATTTGTAACGCCCGGATAATCTTGCTACAGAAATCCCACACTAATCATGCCATGTCATCCCGATTACTGTTGCTAAAGCCCATTAGTTCACACCGCGTCAACTTCAAATTTAAAATTAAAATTAATGTCGGCAATAAAAGTTTTCAAAAATTGAAACAAAAATGTTCGGTGGTTGCCAAATATAACACAGGTAATTATGGGGCAGCAAACACATTTTTATAAAATGTCTAAATAGTTTAAAAGGTTTAAAAGCAGAAATGCAAATAGAAAATACAAAAGCAAAAAAAAAGAATAAAAGGGCCCCGCTGGCCAAATGGGCCAGGCCGGCCCACCTGGCCCAGCCGGCCGACCCGCCCATACCTTATCCCCAGGAGGGGGGAAACCCTAACCGTAACCCCCCACTCCCCCATTCTCCCCACCCACTCTCTCCTCCCTCTCGCCCCCCGATCTGGATCGGGGCTCAACCCCGCCCGCGCCCCTGCTGACGTCGCCGTTGCCACCATGGATCCCGCGCCCCGCCGCCGAGCTTCGTTGCCGGATCAGCCACCTCATGTCCCCGTCCTCCTCCCCAACGGCCTTCACCGACCTCGTCGCCCCGTCGTCGCCCGGAACGCCACCTCGACCACGCCTCCTTGCCGGACCACCACACCGTCGTCCTCCCCTGCGTCGCATCGCGCCGTCCCCGTCCCCCACCTCGACACCCGCTGCCGTTGCCCCTACGAAGCCCGGTGAGGCCACGGCCTCCGCCCTCCTCCTTCCCATGTCCCTGCGCCCCTCCTCTCTCTCCGTTCACCGTCCGCGCAGCTCGGCTGCGCCCGCGTGCCGGAGCTCACGCTCCGGGCCACCAGCCGCTCACGCACGCACGCGCACGCGCGTGCTCGCCGCCCTCTGCCTCGCTCCCGCCGCGCACCGCGAGCCCGTGCCGCGTAGTGCGCGCCCCCGCCGTGCTATTCCCCCTGCCGCCCGCGCACCCACGCGCGCTCACACGCGCGGGGCCGTGCCCGCGCCTCCAGCGCTCACGCACGCGCGCCTGTAGCGGCCACCCCAGCAGCCGCTCGCCGCTGCTGCCCCCCCTGCAGCACCGCCCCCCCCTGCCTCGCCGGCTCCGGCTAGCCGCGCCGCCAGCGCTGCCCCTTGCCGCGGCATGCTGCTTCGGCCGGCCGGCCTTGCCCCCTCGTGCTGGGCGCTGGGTACGCCCCGCCCGGAGCCCGCAGCCCCGCTAACGCCAGCGCCTGTTAGGCCCCCTCTGGGCCATTGCCAAACGGGGCCCACGCCCCCATTAAAAAAAGGAATTAGAAAATTAATTAGAAAAATAAATAATAAATAAAAATAGAAATGAATTTAATTAATTAATTGATTAATTAACTAAATTAATTAAGTTAATTAATCATGTTTAATTAAGCTAATTAACTAGTTAGTTTAATTAAATAGTACTTAGTTTAACTAAGACCTAATTATCCTAAACAGGGTATGACAGGTGGGTCCCACTGGACCCACATGTCAGTTTGACCCAGTCAACACAGTTGACTGCTGACGTCAGCATGACATCATGTTGATGTCATTAATTCATTTCGAATTAATTTAAATAATTAATTAAATACTAGAAATTAATAAAATCTTCAGAAAATCATATCTTTTAATCCGTAACTCGGATTAAAATACTTTCAACATGAAAGTTGCTCAGAACGACGAGACGAATTCGAATACGCAGCCCGTTCATCCGCCACGCATCCCTAGCATAGCGAACACGCAACTTTCCCCCTCCGGTTCCTCTGTCCGAAAACGCGAAACACCGGGGATAATTTCCTGGATGTTTCCCCCCTTCACCGGTACCACCTCGTACCGCGTTAGGGCGCACCTAGCATCACGCCTTGTCATGTCATGCATCGTCATGCTTTTGTTTGCATTATATTTATTGTTTCTTCCCCCTCTTCTCTTGCTAGACACCGAGACCGACGCCGCTGCTACCCAGTACGACTGCGGTGTTGACGACCCCTCTCTCTTGCCAGAGCAACCAGGCAAGCTCCCCCTTTGATCACCAGATATCGCCTACTCTTCTCTATACTGCTTGCATTAGAGTAGTGTAGCATGATACTGCTTCCCGTTAATCCTACCCTGATGCATAGCCTATCCTTGCTACTACTGTTGTTACCTTTACCTGCAATCCTAATGCTTAGTATAGGATGCTAGTTTATCATCAGTGGCCCTACATTCTTGTCCGTCTGCCATGCTATACTATCGGGCCGTGATCACTCGGGAGGTGATCACGGGTATATACTATATACTTTATACATGATACATGTGGTGATTAAAGACGGGTCGGCTCGTAGGAGCACCCGCGAGTGGATCTTTGAGGCGGAGCGACAGGGCAGGTTCAGACCACCTAGGAGAGAGGTGGGCCTGGCCCTGGTCGGCGTTCGTGGATACTTAACACGCTTAACGAGATCTGGGTATTTGATCTGAGTCTGGCCATTTGGTCTATACGCACTAACCATCTACGTGGGAGTAGTTATTGGTATCCTGGCGTCGTGGTATCAGCCGAAGCCTTCGTGACGTCAGCGACTGAGCGGCGCGCGCCGGATTGGAACGTAAGCCTGCTCTTGTATTAAGGGGGCTAGTTCTGCTTCCGGCCGCGTTCGCAACGTGCAGGTGTGCTAAGGGCGATGGGCCCAGACCCCTGTGCGCTTAGGTTTAGACCGGCGTGCTGACCTCTCTGTTGTGCCTAGGTGGGGTTGCGACGTGTTGATGTGTCGCGGCCGGGCATGACCCCGAAAGGTGTGTCCGGCCAAATGGGATCAAGCGTGTTGGGGTATGTGGTGCACCCCTGCAGGGAAGTTAATCTATTCGAATAGCCGTGATCTTCGGTAACAGGACGATTTGGAGTTGTACCTTGACCTTATGACAACTAGAACCGGATACTTAATAAAACACACCCTTCCAAGTGCCAGATACAACCGATGATCGCTCTCTCACAGGGAGACGAGGGGAGGATCATCGGTTAGGATTATGCTATGCGATGCTACTTGGAGGACTTCAGTCTACTCTCTTCTTCATGCTGCAAGACGGAGGCTGCCAGAAGCGTAGTCTTCGAGAGGACTAGCTATCCCCCCTTATTCCGGCTTTCTGCAGTTCAGTCCACCGATATGGCCTTTACACATGTACCCATGCATATGTAGTGTAGCTCCTTGCTTGCGAGTACTTTGGATGAGTACTCACGGTTGCTTTCTCCCTCTTTTCCCCCTATCCCTTCTACCTGGTTGTCGCAACCAGATGTTGGAGCCCAGGATCCAGACGCCACCGTCGACGATGACCCCTACTACACCGGAGGTGCCTACTACTACGTGATGCCCGCTGACGACGACCAGGAGTAGTTTAGGAGGATCCCAGGCAGGAGGCATGCGCCTCTTTCGATCTGTATCCCAGTTTGTGCTAGCCTTCTTAAGGCAAACTTGTTTAACTTCTGTCTGTACTCAGGTATTGTTGCTTCCGCTGACTCGTCTATGATCGAGCTCTTGTATTTGAGCCCTCGAGGCCCCTGGCTTGTAATATGATGCTTGTATGACTTATTTTATTTGTAGAGTTGTGTTGTGATATCTTCCCGTGAGTCCTTGATCTTGATCGTACACATTTGCATGCATGATTAGTGTACGATTAAATCGGGGGCGTCACAATCCACCAAGAGGCTTTGCATTTGGCGCTTCAGCCAGTCATGATGCCTATCATGTTTCTGATGAAGAGCAACCAGAAGCTCTCGGTCATTGAGAACACGAGATCGCTTCTTGGGCCGTTGGGCAATAGTGCTTTCAGTGGCTTCAGTGAGGGCACGATGAGGTGCACATGTAGTACCAGCAAGTGGATAAACACGAGTGACTGCTTCAACTCCTTCAATGTTCTGAGAGAAACTTTGATGCTCCGCATTCTGAAGACTAAGAGGCTCCTTGGCTGGCTCTGGATAGATGGCTTCAACGGACATATCCACGTCAGGCAGAAAGATCTAATGATTGCGAGCAGAGGGCTGATATGAGATAGCTGAGTGGAGTTTGATCAGCCGCATTATCCATGGAGCATAGAACTTCAAGCCAAAAAGATCAGATCCTGATGTAGCAAGTTGGCAGATGAAGAAGTCTTGTGCATTGAAGCATTTGCCGTGGAGAATATAGAAGACCAAAGTCTTCATTGCACCTTCCATCTTTGCATGTGGAGAATGTCCTTTGATGGGCCAAAGAGTTCGCCTTATAATGTGATAGATAGTCCGTGGCAGATACTCAAAGTCTTCAAAAAAGAACTCCTTAGGATAGGCAGCATCTGGAGGCAACGGCTTCATCATGCTAAGCATCCGACTCATGTTCGGTTCTGGCTTCTGAAACTTGCTCTCAATAGCTTCACTGTGAAGCTGACAGCCAGGTTCATAGAGATCTCCAGGAGTGGGCAGACTAGTTAGCTCAATGATATCAAAGGCTTTGGCTTCGTGATGAACATTTCCGGTCATCCACTCAAGGATCCAAGTCTTCGGATCCCGATCCTTCTTGGTCTTGCGCTTCTTCATGGAGCGAGCAGCAGCAGAGGCTTCAGGATGTTTCCTCTTTCTCGCTTCAGCCTCAGCAGTCCTCGTTTTCTTCAGTTCTGAAGCGGTTGACCTGACCTTTGGCTTCGAGCCAGTCATGCTGGCTGGGAAGACAATGGGATGTGCTTCCTGCCTTGGTGCTTCGGGTTCGGCCACAGCTGGCTTCTTCTTCTTCTTGGCAGCCATCCTGGGATCGATGCCAGGACGACCAAGGGCCTTGTGCTTCTCAGCCTCATTGTAGGCTTGCACACTCTTGTCAGCCAGGATCTTCATGAGCTCACGAGAACCTTGAGCTTCTGCACATTTCTTGAGAAAGGCTTCTTTGAGCTCGTGCAGCATAATCTTGAAGTTTTTCACCTCTTGCACGCTGAGCTTGGCCATGTGCTTCTTGAACTGAGCTTTCTCAAAGTCAATCTTTTGCTTCAGTTCGACGATGCGCTGAGCTAGAGCTAGCTCTGAAGCAATGGCGCCATGGAAGGCGACACTGAGGCCAATTGGAAGTTGCAGATCTTCAAAGCTGAGGTTGGGCGTGTGAAACCACTCATCAATGAAGTTGTGGATGAATGCCACGTCAAAGAGAGGAAGATCATTGAAGATTTCTGCTTCTTCTTTTCTCTTGATCAGTTGCTCAAGAGCGTCATCTGCAAGATCTTCATCGCTGGACAGATCAATAGTGTCATTGCGCAGAATAGCAGCTGCAGTCAGTTCTTGGCTGGTGTGTTGCAAAGGCATCTTGACTTTCGAGGGCTTGGAGATGCATGACAAATCTTCAGACTACACACTGTCTTCAGGAGGTGCAGTAGCCAGTGGCTTTGCTCGTGAGATTTTTTGTGCCAAGGCATGCTTTGAAGCTTTAGGCTGCTTCAGTTTCTTTGGCTTCGGTGGTGCAGGCGCTTCATCAGATTCAGCGTCATCTACAGGCTCATCCACGGCTGTCCCTTGAACCATGATATGAGTGATGAGACCTTCCAGGTTGTAGAAGGGCCCAACAAGATTGGGTTCAGCTTCGCGGGTGCCATCGGCACGGGGAGTAGAGGGACCAGGGTTGAAGTCTAGTCCCAATGACTTCTTGTTCTGCTTCGCCGAATTCTGGGCAAACTAGAAGTTGCGCTTGAACAGATTGTCATCACGACACCATAGCAATGACGATGGGTCAGCATCCGCAGGCTGTGGTCCACGGACCATGCAAGGATAGAAGCCTTGTTCAATGGCTTCATCTCTGGACTTGGGTTGAAGATTTCTGTATAGGATGTCTCCCCATGGTCGCTTGATGGCATTCTTCTCAGCATATTCCTTGGTCACAAACCTGTACTTGAACCACTGTTCTGCCCAATATCGTCGAATCCATTGGATTCGTGTCTTGCGCAGATTGTAATCCTCTTCTGGATCTGTCGTGTACAGCTCTAAGAGGTCATCGGACAGATCTCTTGATGTTTCACCTCGATGCTTTCTGCCACCCTTCCTTACAGATTTCTCTGCAGCCATGAACTTTAAACTGAATGGCTTCAATACGTTCAAAGGCTTCAAAGGCTTTCGCTTGCTAGACAAACAGGAATTGGCTTCGGGAGAATTTATATGATGCTGTAAGAATTCTGCAAATGAATGCAAACTATGAGAACCAAGGGATTCTCCCACGGACATGTACCTGTGACAGCATTAAGGTGCGAGGGAAGGGGAAGAGGTCATATGCATTCTTAGAAGATTTTGAAGATAAATTAGTTTAGAAGACATTGACCTCATCGTGCGAAGACATTCACTCATAGATAAGGAGTTGGTTCCAGATTTGTATGAATCCACGGATCAGTACAAGTGAGGAATCTAACTACTTTGTGAAGCATAAGTGAACATACTAGGCATATTATGAGATGCAGTATGAAATAGATCCAACTTGTGTGAACAGAAACTGCTTGTGGTAGAAAGTGACGAATCTATAGGATCAAAGGGGCCGTAAAAGGAAGTTTTATTTACCACACGAGGAACTTCTAGACAGAGTGGAAGAGGAGGCCGAGCAGTTCGATCGTCCGTGCCCTAACTTGGCGATGGAGGACACGTACGGCGACGGCGGAGAAGACGATGTCCACGGCCGGCGTGAAGACGGCGTCGGAGAGGTCGTGACAGCTAAGCGCTTCGTCACCGGCGTCGTCGAGGGCTAGCGGTGGCACTAGGGTTTGTGCGAGAGTGGAAGAAAGGATACTGACTGTGGTGAGGCGTGTATTCATAGGGACAGGGACGGCACAACGTTATTACATAGGTGCCCCTAGCGATTCACATCTGAAGAACACGTTGCCATCATGGAACATATCGGAGGTTGTTCCACGTGCCCACGGATGCCTGGATTGTCGGGTGGTCGTTCCCACTTCTCCGAGTTTCAGGTGAAGGAATTAGCATTGAAAGCGGACTTAATGTTTTTCTCTGTATCTTCTGCTGACAAGGACGCAGAGAAGACATTCGACAGTTTCAAGAGAATGCATATGATTTGGAGAGATAGAGTTTGAGATAGAAATCATAGAAAGGTTAGGGTCCGATCACATTCACTTAGTTCAAAAGATTCAACAAGAAGACATAGCTATAAGTGAATGTTGTAGAGGACAGAACACTAGTATATATATATATATATATATATATATATAATCAACATAGTGAAGATAATCATGAAGACAAACCAAATGTGAAGACATAGCAAATGTAAGCATGGGTGAAACACTTCAAATAGAAGAATTTGGTGGTGGCGTTACCCACCGTATAGGAAGCATTAGACCCAGACACGACGCACAATTATCGTGGCGCTCCGAAGTCAAATTCCACATTAATGTATTCACACTTAGAATGTAAGTCTTCATTGATTGAAGACATACTTTACTTCGTGTGTTGCACATCTAAGTCATCAATATGCATAAGTGTTAGGATGTGTGCCTGATCACAGGACATTTGAGGATTCCAAGATATTTAGCTCACATCGTAACTTACAAAATCTCTTCTCATCCAAGGGCTTGGTGAAGATATCTGCCAATTGCTCTTCAGTGTTGACGTGTATGATATCAATATCTTCCTTTGCAACATGATCTCTGAGAAAGTGATGACGAATTTCAATGTGCTTTGTCTTCGAGTGCTGAACTGGGTTGTTGGCAATCTTGATGGCACTTTCGTTGTCGCAGTAGAGTGGCACTTGCTTCAGATGAATGCCATAGTCCTTGAGTGTTTGCATCATCCATAGAAGCTGAGTGCAGCAAGATCCAGCAGCAATGTATTCATATTCAGCAGTGGAGAGAGATACACAGTTCTGCTTCTTTGAAGACCAACATACAGGTGATAGTCCCAGAAAATGACATGTGCCTGATGTAGACTTGCGATCCACCTTGTCACTAGCATAATCAGCATCCGAGAATCCAACCAGATCAAACTCTGAGCCCTTTGGATACCATAATCCTAGGGTTGGGGTGTAAGCCAAATATCGAAGAATTCGCTTCACAACTAAGTGATGCGATTCCTTTGGTGCCGCTTGGAATCGAGCACACATGCAAACACTGAGCATAATATCCGGCCTAGATGCACATAGATAAAGTAAATAACCAATCATGGAGCGGTATACCTTTTGATCCAACTCTTTACCATTGTCGCCGGGACCCGGATGATGTTTGGCTAGCATTGGCGTCGTGAAGCCTTTGCAGTCTTGCATACCAAATTTCTTCAGGCAATCTTTGAGGTACTTCTCTTGAGATATAAAGATGCCGTTGCGTTGCTGACGTATTTGAAGACCAAGGAAGAACTTCATCTCACCCATCATGGACATATGATATTCCTCTTGCATCATATATCCAAACTCTTCACTGTATTTCTGATTGGTGCAGCCGAAGATAATGTCATCCACATATATTTGGCACACAAACAGTTCACCATCATATGTCTTCGTGAAGAGAGTGGGTCGAGGGAACCAGATTTGAAGCCTTTGCTCTTCAGGAAGTCTTTGAGTGTGTCATACCAAGCCCGAGGTGCTTGTTTCAGGCCATACAGTGCCTTGTTGAGCTTGTACACCATGTCAGGATGTTTTGGATCTTTAAAGCCAGGCGGTTGTGCAACATATACTTCTTCTTCAATCTTGCCATTGAGAAAAGCACTCTTCACATCCATTTGATATAGAAGTATGTCATGATGATTTGCATAGGCCAGCAGTATGCGTATGGCTTCAAGACTAGCCACGGGAGCAAATGTTTCATCGAAGTCAATCCCTTCAACTTGAGTGTATCCTTGTGCAACGAGATGAGCTTTGTTTCTCACAACTTGACCATGATCATCTTTCTTGTTGTGATATATCCACTTGGTGCCTATTATATCGAACTCTTTACCATTGTCGTCAGGACCCAGATGATGTTTCATTGGCATTTGTGTTGTGAAGCCCTTGCAGTCTTGCACACCGAACTTCTTCAGGCAATCTTTGAGGTACTTCTCTTGAGATATGAAAATGCCATTGAGTTGTTGTCGTATTTCAAGACCAAGGAAGAACTTCAGCTCCCCCATCATGGACATCTGATATTGTTCTTGCATCATATATCCAAACTCTTCACTGTACTTCTGATTTGTGCAGCCGAAGAAAATGTCATCCACATATATTTGGCACACAAACAGTTCACCATCATATGTCTTCGTGAAAAGAGTGGGATCTAGGGAACCAGGTATGAAGCCTTTGCTCTTCAGGAAATATTTGAGTGTGTCATACCAGGCCCTAGGGGCTTGTTTGAGGCCATACAGTGCCTTGTTGAGCTTGTATACCATGTCAGGATGTTTTGGATTTTCAAAGCCAGGTGGTTGGGCAACATACACTTCTTCAATCTTGCCATTGAGAAAGGCACTCTTCACATCCATTTGATATAGAAGTATGTTATGATGATTTTCATAGGCCAGCAGTATGCGTATGGCTTCAAGCCTAGCCACAGGAGCAAACATTTCATCGAAGTCAATGCCTTCCACTTGAGTATATCCTTGAGCAACGAGACGAGCATTGTTTCTGACAACTTGACCATGCTCATCTTGCTTGTTGCGGTATATCCATTTGGTGCCTATTATGTTGTGCTTCCGTGGATCAGGACGCTTAACCAGTTCCCATACATTATTCAGCTCAAACTATTGAAGCTCTTCTTGCATAGCTTGAATCCATTCAGGTTCCAAGAAGGCTTCTTCAACTTTCTTGGGTTCAGTTATTGAGATGAATGTGAAGTGCCCACAGAAATTTGCTAGCTGTGTTGCCCTTGAACGAGTGAGTGGACCTGGTGCATTGATGCTATCAATTATTCTCTCAATATGTACAGGACGAAGATTTTGCTCTTGCTGATCATTTTCATTGTTAGAGGGATTGTCTTCAAGCTGAGCATTGTCTTCGGGTTGATCAGGTGCGGAGATGATAAGTTCCTCTTCAGGTTGAGCTTCAGAAGGTATGATTTCTCCAGTTCCCATAAGTTTGATTGATTCACTGGATGGAACTTCATCTAGCACATTTGGCAGGTGCTCTCTTTGTGAGCCATTAGTCTCATCGAACCGCACATCCACTGTTTCAACCACTTTATAATGAAAGTGGTTGAAAACTCTGTAGGAGTGCGAATCCTTTCCATATCCAAGCATAAAACCCTCATGTGCTTTTGGTGCAAATTTTGAAGTGTGATGTGGATCCTTGATCCAGCACCTGGCGCCAAATACTCTGAAGTAACTGACATTTGGCTTCTTGTTCAGAAGCTTGTGAAGATAAACATGGTTGATGATATGGCATGCAGTGTCAATGGCTTCAGGCCAGAATTTTCTTGGAGTCTTGTATTCATCAAGCATCGTCCGAGCCATCTCAATAAGTGTTTTGTTCTTGCGTTCGACGACACCATTCTGCTGTGGCGTGTACGGAGCTGAGAATTCATGTGTGATGCCCAAAGTATCAATATATGTATCTAGGCCAGTGTTCTTGAATTCAGTGCCATTGTAACTTCTGATGTGCTTTATCTTGGCGCCATAGTTGTTCATTGCTCGATTGGCGAAGCGTCTGAAGACATCCTGCACTTCAGTCTTGTAGAGGATTATATGCACCCAAGTATATCTTGAATAATCATCAACAATGACAAAGCCATAGAGACAAGCAGTAGTAGTAAGATTTGAGTAATTAGTGGGACCGAAAAGATCCATGTGTAGCAGTTCGAAGGGTTGTGTCGTTGTCATGATTGTCTTCGAGGGATGCTTGGCCCCCGTCATCTTTCCTGCTTCACCGGCACCGCATAAGTGATCCTTCTTGAGCTTGACGCCCTCGATGCCTACGACATGCTTATTCCTTGCAAGGGTGTGGAGGTTCCTCATGCCAGCATGCCCTAGCCTTCGATGCCAGAGCCAGCATTCAGAAGCTTTTGCTAGAAGACATACTGCAAGTTGTGGTCCTGCTGAGAAATCTACCACGTACAAATCATCTTTCCGATACCCTTCAAACACTAGAGACTTGTCAGATTCCATTAGTACAAGGCAACGATATTTTCCAAACATCACAATCATGTTTAAATCGCAAAGCATTGAGACAGACATTAAGTTGAAACCAAGGGATTCAACAAGCATGACTTTATCCATGTGTTGATCCTTTGAGATTGCAACTCTACCTAGACCCAATACCTTGCTTTTACTAGTGTCAGCAAATGTGATGTGACTTTTGTCAGATGGGCGTAAAGTTGAGTCCATGAGAAGGCTTCGCTTGCCAGTCATGTGATTTGTACACCCACTATCAATAATCCATTCTGAAGCAGCTAGTGTCGTACCCTACAGTGCAGTTTGGGGGATAGGCTTCACGAAGAGAATTGTGAAGCAAAAACATTTGACGAACGAGTGGATTATTAAAGCTTAGATCGAGATTAGGACTGATAGGGCAAGTTGCAAGCGATTCAGGAACAAAGTACATAATAAGACCATTTGGGCATTTGATCTTGTGCCCTACAAGATGTTTAAGGTCCCCAGCAATAGTGTCAGACGATTTTGGTTTTCGGCTCGAGACCTTTCCCTACAAAAGAGAGTTAAGCTTTCTTAGCCACCCACATCTTCAGGGGTGGCTTCGAAGCAATGAGTCTAAGTGCAGCATCTGAGAACTTTGGCTTTGGAGCCCTAGCAAAAAGTCTTGCAGGTGGACAATAGTATTCATAAGAATAAGCAGAATAGTTCTTGGTCTTATGAACATGGCGGTTTGATGAACCGCACTCATATTCATAGGCCTGAGTATGGCTTCCCTGCAAAACATTTGCGTTAGTGCGACTCAGGTGAGTCCTCTGTCTGTATGAAGCCCTTGGACCGTATGAAGCCTGTGTTCTGGGGTTTGTCTTCTTCACCTGTGGTGTCATGATGACATTCACAGGAAGATTCTCCAAACACCTTTTCGGCACCCAGATCTTCTTCATAGGCGGTCCATTCCTGCAGTTAGTACCAATATACCTGGCAAACACTTCACCATTCTGATTCTTAAATAGTTTATAGTTTGCATCAAAGGATTCATCAATAATAATGGGGTTAGCACAAGTGAAGCCAGATAGGGTGGATGGATCTACTGAAGGTTCTCGTGCAGCAACCCATGTGGTTTTTGGATACTGCTTAGGTTTCCAGTAAGAGCCATCAGCAGTCATTTTCCTTTCTAACCCAACACCCTCTTTCCTAGGGTTTCGGTTCAGGATCTGCCTTTTGAGGACATCACATAGTGTCTAATGCCCTTTGAGACTTTTGTACATCCTTGTTTCAAGCAATGTCTTCAACCTAGCATTCTCATTAGTAATAGCAGTGGTATCCTCAGCAGAGGGGTTAGTTACCACATCAATAGTTGAAGATAGTGCAACAGTAGCAACAGTAGAACATTCAGCAACAGAAGTAGCGTTATCACGCTCAATGCATTTAAGACATGGTGGTTCAAATCCTTCCTGAGCTGAACTGATCTGTTTGGCGCGAAGTGACTCGTTTTCTTTTTGAAGATCTTCATGAGCCGCTCTCAATTTCTCAAGATCTTGCTTCCTTTGAAGATAATCATAGGAAAGCCTTTAATGAGTTGTTGAGAGCGTTTCATGACGACTTTCAAGTTCCTCATACTTAACAAGAAGATTTTTTATGTCTTCAATTAAGGACTAAGATCGAGTCATTTCAGTGTCTAACAGATCATCGCTTTTGTCTAACAGTTTTTGAATGTGTTCCATAGCGTTCTGTTGTTCAGTTGCAATTTTAGCAAGTGTTTTGTAGCTGGGTTTGGAACCACAATCAGAGTCATCGTCACTAGATGTTTGATAGTGAGTAGTGCGTGTGTTTACCTTGGCACCGTGTGCCATGAAGCAGTGGGAAGGAGCAGAGTAGTCCTTGTCATTTGCATCGGTGTCGGTGATGAAGTCATTGTCTTCAGTGTTGAAGATGGTCTTGGCAACGTATGCTGTAGCCAGACTCGCAACGCCAGAATCGGACTCCTCCTCAGACTCCACCTCCGCCTCCTCAGAAGCAGACTCCTCCTCAGAATCCATTTCCTTGCCAACAAACGCACATGCCTTGCCAGATGAGCTCTTCTTGTGTGATGAAGACTTTGAGGAAGACTTGGAAGAAGACTTTGAGTATTTCTTTTTCTTCTTATCGTCAGAGTCATACTCCTTGCTCTTCTTCTTCTTGTTGTTCTCATTGTCCCACTGTGGACACTCAGAGATGTAGTGGCCAGGTTTCTTGCACTTGTGACATGTTCTCTTCTTGTAGTCATGAGCAGAAGCTTCATCATTCCTTGAGCTTGATCGTGAAGACTTTCTGAAGCCTTTCTTCTTGGTGAATTTTTGGAACTTCTTCACAAGCATAGCAAGCTCCCTTCCAATGTCTTTAGGATCATCGGAACTGCTGTCAGATTCTTCTTCAGATGAGGAGACAGCTTTTGCCTTCAAGGCACGAGTTCGCCCATAGTTGGGACCGTAGATGTCTCTTTTCTCAGAAAGCTAAAACTCGTGTGTGTTGAGCCTCTCAAGTATGTCAGACGGATCGAGTGTCTTGGAATCAGGACGTTCTTGAATCATCAGGGCTAGGGTGTCAAACGAACTGTCAAGTGATCTCAGGAGTGTCTTGACGACTTCATGCTTGGTGATCTCAGTAGCGCCGAGGGCTTGAAGCTCATTTGTGATGTCAGTGAGTCGATCAAACGTGAGCTGGACATTCTCATTGTCATTTCTCTTGAAGCGGTTGAAGAGGTTGCGAAGGACACTGATTCTCTGATCTCTCTGGGTTGAGATGCCTTCGTTGACCTTGGAGAGCCAGTCCCAGACTAGCTTACATGTTTCCAAAGCACTCACGCGGCCATACTGTCCTTTGGTCAGATGACCATAGATGATGTTCTTGGCAGTAGAGTCTAGTTGAACGAACTTCTTGACATCAGCGGCAGTGACACCTTCTCCAGCCTTGGGAACGCCATTCTTGACGACATACCATAGGTCGACATCAATGGCTTTGAGATGCATGCGCATCTTATTCTTCGAGTAGGGATATTCA
The DNA here is from genome assembly GCF_003073215.2 of Triticum urartu. NCBI lineage: Eukaryota > Viridiplantae > Streptophyta > Magnoliopsida > Poales > Poaceae > Triticum > Triticum urartu. Next base: position 367,923,991 of record NC_053025.1, on the reverse strand, counting down.
GTTCCATCGAAGACGGGGCACGCAGTAGAGACTTTAATTATCCTTGCAGTCGACATAGCTAAAACTCCAGGTGGTTAAACCGAATCACGCAGAACAAGGGAGTACCTTGCTCTGATACCAACTGAAAGTGCTAGTGATCGACTAGAGGGGGGTGAATAGGCGATTTTTATGAAAGTCTTCAAAACATGTAAGTTTCTAAGACAAACGATAGAGATAAACCTATTACCATGCAGCGGAAGGTAGACTACACTAGGCAAACCATAGTCACGTATTCAATGAAGTGAAAGCACAATGACTAATAGCAGCTAGGCAGTAAGGATCACATAAGAAGATATGGTGAAACCAATCAGTACAAGTAATCACTTAGTGAAGTCGAATGGTGATGCTATCATACAATGACTTCACAAGAACCAACAGTAAGTAAAGGGAAGGGAAAGATGAAACCAGTGCCTCGTTGAAGACAACGATTTGTTGGACCAGTTCCAGTTGCTGTGACAACTGTACGTCTGGTTAGGGAGGCTGAGATTCAACTCAGAAGACCTTGTCTTCACCTTATTCCCCTTGAGCTAAGGTCACACAGACCTCGCCCAATCACTCTGGTAAGTCTTCAAGGTAGACTTCCAAACCTTCACAGACTTCGTTCACCGGCGATCCACAATGACTCTTGGATGCTCAGAACGCGACGCCTAACCGGCTGGAGGATTCACAGTCCTCAAGTGTAATAAGTCTTCAGATCACACAGACAAGAAGACTTAAGTGATGCCTAACACTCTTTGGCTCTGGGTGTTTAGGGCTTTATCCTCGCAAGGAATTCTCTCTCAAAGGCTTCGAGGTGGGTTGCTCCCAAACGACAAAAGCCGTACACTAACTCTGAGCAGCCAACCGTTTATGGTTGTAGGGGGTGGGCTATTTACAGCCACTAGGCAACCCGACCTGATTTGTCTGAAATGACCCTGGGTCACTAAGGAACTGACAGGTGTTCCAACGGTCAGATTTCAAACACACACGGCAACTTTACTTGGGCTACAAGCAAAGCTGACTTGTCTAACTCTGGACAAGATTCGCTCTCATAGTCTTCACTCGAAGACATAGGATTTTGGTTAAGCATCACTTCAGTCATTCTGATTGGTTCTCTTGGACCCCACTTAACAATACGGTGGTTCCTATGACTCAACAAAGAAGAAAAATAACTACGAAAGATCTAAGTCTTCGCGCTCCATAGTCTTCATGCGATGTCTTCTCTTGTCATAGTCTTCAAAGTGAATTTCTTCACATACCACCTTTGACTTCAATGTCTTCATACATTTTTAGGGGTCATCTCTGGTAGGAAAACCGAATCAATGAGGGACTTCTACCTGTGTTATCCTGCAATTCTCACAAACACATTAGTCCCTCAACTAGGTTTGTCGTCAATACTCCAAAACCAACTAGGGGTGGCACTAGATGCACTTACAGGTACCCTGTAGTTGCCGTTGTCGGCGCGATCATTGTGGTTCTACGCTGGTTCTTGGAAGGCTTCGACTCCTAGCGCCCCCTCTCCCCAATCTTCTCCAATGAACAAGCCTGGGTCGTCCTCTAGTGCGTACCCTTGGTCCATCATGCGGGGCACGTAGGCTTCCGGGGCCGTCACCCCGAACACCTCGTCATGGTGCCCCATGCTCCATGTTACTCGGCCCACGGTGGCGCCCTAGGGATGACAGCACGGCATCCGACTAGGACCATGAGGAGCGACGCTTGTGCCTGTGCCCACCGCATGCGGCATGGGGGAGTCGGAGCCCCCTACGCCGCTGGCCGTGCTGATGTTGATGAAGCCCCCGGGCGTAGTTGATGGCGCACAGATGTGGTGAGGTTCACCGCGCGCCCCTGCAGTGGCCTGGGGGGAAGTCGATAGCATAAGGGTGGTGCTCCTGACGCTGCTGCATCCAACAGCTCAGCAACACGCTCCAGCAGTGTGTCCCGACCGCTTTCCATCAGCCTGCACCGCAGCAGCTCCCTTCCCACGGTGAGCGCTGCCCGCATGTTCGCTTGCTCCCGCCATGAGTGCGGCACCGTTGCTGCAGCATGGCTCACCACTCTTGCGGCAGCCCGTACCTATCATGGGGTGAGGGTGGATGACGCCTGGCCATGCTGCCCGCGCCTGGCGGAGTTTGGTGGCACGTGCCACCTGGAGTGCAGGGTCGAGACCTTCATGGGCAGGCGGCGCTGCCCGGGCTAGCCAGGCTGCCCAGCGGTCAGAGCCGGCCCTTGAGTCGCCGGACATCGTGGCTGAGGAGCGTCGGTGAGCTGGCCGGTGGAGAAGGAGCTCCGGTGCACCCCTACCTAGCGTGCCAAATGTCGGATGTGGGGTTCCGACAAACCCTTAAGGTTGAACACTGGGGTGTGCGCGAAGTATTTCCCTCCTACTAATCTACGCCCTAGCTCACTAAGATCTCGTGGACGAACGCGAAGAACTCGCAACACAAAAGGACACGAGGTTTATACTGGTTCGGGCCACCGTTGTGGTGTAATACCCGGGCTAATGATGAACAGTACAAGGGAAGAACAGCCTCCTGAGGTTGAGGTGTTCTTGAGCTCAGTGAGCTTGCGTGTGTGAGGATGGTCTGAATGATCCGTCTCCGTCTCCCTCTCTCTTTGTGGTGGCTAGCTCTACTTATATAGGCCCTGGTCCTCTTCCCAAATATCGAGCGGGAAGGGAGCCAACAATGGCGGGCCAATTTGAAGGGGGGCAGGTAGTACAAGCTATCCTGACAAAAGTGGTCTTCGCCTACCAAAAGCTGTGGTGGTGACGCCGTCTTGGGTTCCACGATGACCTCCGTCTTGCCACCCCCTGGTCTTGGTCTCGTTGCACCAATATGGCAACCTTTGCCTGATGCCTCGGTACTCCTCGCATGCGCTTGCCTCCTTAGCACCAAAGAGGAAACAAGGATGCCGTGCGCACTGGCGCCCGCCTGGTGTCATGCGTCATGGCTCACGTCACGAGGGTCTCGTGAGGTTTGCCCCGCCTTGATATCTCCGCTCCTCGTGAGTCTGCCCGGCTAGGCCACTCCCGAGGAGGTCTTGCGTCGTCCGCTTCGCGAGGCTTGGACCCTCGCGAGGGTCTTGGATGCCTTGTTGATGAAGATGGGTTGTACGGCCTGCTGGCTCAGCCACGCCGTGGGCCGCAGGCAGGCAAGTCTGGGGACCCCCGTTCCCAGAACACTGACAAGCTGGATCCATGAGTCTGAAGAAGCGTGAATTCCGCAACTTACTCCAGGGAAATCATACTGTGGGGCAGTACATGGATGAGTTCAGCCAGTTAGCTCGCTATTCCCCGGGTGATGTGGCCACATATGTCGCAAAACAGGAGAAGTTCCTCAAAGGACTTAATGATGAGCTGGGAATGCAGCTAATGGTGGCCACCTTCAATAACTACCAGGAGCTGGTAGACAAGGCCATCATCCTTGAAGGAAAGCAACAGCAGATTGATAGCCGCAAGCGGAAGTATAGTCAGGGGAAGTACAACTCGGGAGCTCAGCAGAAGCCTCGCTACACCCCATACCCGGGAGGTCACACCCGTGGAGGACACAACCATAGAGGGAATGGGAACAATCGCAACAATAACAACAACAACAACAACAACAACAACAACAACAACAACAACAACAACTTCAAGTCGTGACATGGAGGCAATGGCAACCAGCACCGTTCCGCTCCGGCTCAGAAGGATCTGAGTCATATCACCTGTTTCAAGTGCCAAAAGACAGGACACTATGCCACCGATTTTCCGGAGGCCAAGCGGGGAATGGAAACGACAATGGCAATGGAAACTCAGATACCAAGAAGCCAAATCCTTTTCCTTGTGCCTAGGTGAACCACGTCGACCTGGAGGACGTCTATGATCAGCCAGACACAATGGTTGGTATGTTTTTATTAAATTCACATCCAATATTGGTACTGTTTGATTCTGGTGCAACACATTCATTCATATCAAGGGTAGTTGTGGAAAAGTACGGGTTGCCCATTAGAACCCTTAGAACCCCTCTTCAGGTCACTTCCCCAGGAGGAGAGATGACAGCAGGCTTAGGCTGTCATTCGACCCTCAACATCGGAAATCATGATTTTCCCGCATACATCATAATATTGGAATCCCAGGGATTGGACGTAATCCTAGGCATGGACTAGTTGACGAAGTTTGAAGGAAACACCAACTGTGCCCGCAAGACGATTTTGCTCACCACCCCGAAGTAGAAGAGGATCAAGTATCTATCCAGACGCACGCCAATGAAGAATTAGGTGAATTCCCTCATGGGAGTTGTTCAGGAGGAAGTGCCCGTAGTGCAAGATTTCCCTGATGTATTTCCAGAGGAATTACTAGGAATGCCACCGGACAGTGGAATAGAATTTTTGATTGAGTTATTACCTGGCACAGCCCCAATATCCAAGAGACCTTATCGGATGCCCCCGAATGATTTGGAAGAGATCAAGAAGCAGTTCAAGGAATTATTGGAGAAAGGATATATTCGCCCAAGTTTGTCACCTTGGGGAGCCCTAGTTCTTTTGGTAGAGAAGAAGGATGGAACCCTGAGAATGGTTGTGGATTATCATTCATTAAACGATGTGACAATAAAGAACAAGTACCCTCTGCCGATGATTAATGATTTATTTGATCAGCTAGTCGGAGCCAAAGTATTCTCCAAGATCGATCTTCGATCAGGGTATCATCAGCTGAAGATTCGTGAACAAGATATACCCAAAACAACTTTCACCACCAGGTATGGTTTATATGAGTATACCGTCATGTCATTCGGATTGACTGATGCCCCTGCGTATTTTATGAGCATGATGAACAAGGTATTTATGGAATATCTGGACAAGTTTGTCGTGGTGTTCATCGATGACATATTGGTTTTCTCCAAGAGCAAGGAAGCGCATAAGGAACATCTGCGTCTAGTTCTGGAGAAACTCCGAGAACATCAGTTATATGCCAAGTTCAGCAAATGTGAATTTTGGTTGAAGCAAGTCGGATTCCTCAGACATGTTATTTTAGGAGGAGGAATAGCAGTCGACCCCACCAAGGTTGAATCGGTCACCAACTGGCAGTTCCCCACCTCAGTCAAGGAGATCCGCAGTTTTCTCGGACTTGCAGGATATTATTGGAGATTTATTGAAAATTTCTCCAAGATTGCTAAGCCCAATACTGAGCTGTTGAAGAAGGAAACTAACTACGTTTGGACCGAGGATTGTGAAGCCAGTTTTCAGGAGCTGAAGAAACGTCTGGTTACAGCCCTAGTGCTCATTTTTCCGGACATACACAAGGATTACCAGGTATATTGTGATGCTTCTCGTCAAGGACTCAGAGGAGTGCTCATGTAGGAAGGAAAAGTTGTAGCTTATACCTACAGACAGCTACGACCTCACGAAATGAATCATGCCACACACGATTTGGAGTTAGCAGCCGTAGTGCACGCACTCAAGCACTAGACACATTTCCTTATCAGAAACAGTTGTGATGTTTACACTGATCATAAGAGCTTAAAGTATATTTCCACGCAAAAAGAGTTAAACCTCAGGCAGAGGAGATGGCTAGAGTTGATCAAGGACTATGACATCAGATTGCATTATCACCCAGGGAAGGCAAATGTTGTAGCAGATGACTTGAGCTGTAAAAGCTATGTGAACACCCTCATAGCAGGAGGATTACCTCAGGAATTAGCCGACGATCTCAGAGAGCTCCGACTGGAGATAGTACCAAGAGGATTTGTCGCCACCTTGGATAGACAGTCCACACTGACCGACAGAATCCATGAATCCCAGAAGATGAACTAGGAAATTGCAAAGATAAAGGAAAAGATAAGTAACGGAAAGGCTAAAGGTTTTCGTGAGGATGAGCACGGAAATTTATGGTTTGAGGATCGTATTTATGTGCCCAGTGACCCAGAGGTCAGGAAGTTTATTCTTTAGGAGGCCCATGATTCACCGTACTCGATTCACCCATGCAACACCAAGATGTATCTGGACTTGAAGGAAAGTTTCTGGTGGACGGGTATGAAGAAGGATATTGCCGAGTATGTAGTAGTATGTGAAGTTTATCAGCGAGTAAAGGCGGAACTCAGAAGTCAACAGGGTTACTTCAACCTCTGCCGATACCCTAGTGGAAATAGGAAAAACTTGGAATGGATTTTTTTACAGGATTACCCAGGACCCGTTCATGTTATGATTTGATCTGGGTAGTAGTTGATCTCTTGACCAAGGTAGCTCATTTCATTCCTGTGAAGACCAAGTATACCAACGCTAAGTTAGCCAAGATGTATATGACCAGGATCGTATGTCTGCATGGAGTTTCAAGGAGTATCATGTCAGATAGAGGAACACAATTAACCTCATAGTTTTGTAATGAGTTCCATGAAACTTTGGGTACAAGGCTGGAGTTCAGTACAACATTTCATCCACAGACAGATGGACAGACCGAAAGAGTCAATCATATTTTGGAGGACATGTTGACCGCCTGTGCGCTAGACTATGGGTCTAGCTGGGATTACAATCTGCCATATGCAGAGTTCTCGTACAACAATAACTATCAGACCAGTATGAAGATGGCCCCTTTCGAAGCTCTATACGGAAGGTGGTGTAGAACAGCATTGTTGTGGGATGCTGTTGGAGACCGAAAACTTTTTGCTCCCGATCTTATGAGAGACTCCGAAGATAAGGTCAAGCAGATTCGAGACAGACTTAAGTTAGCCCAGTCGAGACAGAAGAGTTATGCCGATAGTAAACGCAAGGAAGTAACTTATGAAGCAGGAGACCGAGCATATCTCCGTGTGTCCCCACTTCGAGGAATCAAGAGGTTTGGTGTTAAAGGAAAATTAGCACCCAGGTTCATTGGCCCCTACAAAATCCTCAAACGCAGAGGAGAAGTTGCATACAAGCTGGAATTGCCAGAAGGATTGTCAGGAGTTCACGATATCTTTCACATATCCCAGCTGAAGAAATGCCATGCTGAGATGGACGATATTCGCTTGAGAGACACAGTGCCCCTAGAGGCCATACAACTTGACAATGATCTAACTTATGAGGAGAAACCCGTCAGAATTCTCGAGACTACAAACAGAGTTATCCAGAGCAAGATCATCAAGTTCTGCAAGGTTTTGTGGAGCCACCTGGGAGCGATAAGAAGATCTCCGTCGAGACCACCCGCATCTATTTTCTAGCGAACCCGAATCTCCAGCGCGAGATTCATATTAAGGTGGGTTGGTTTGTAACATCCCAAATTTTCAATTTGGAATGTTTTACAATTATTAGCTAAGCATCTATGCATGTGGTTTGAACTTGATTGGCATTTGAAATTCCAGAGGCATTTGAGTTTTATTTGATTTGGCAATTGAAATTTATTTCAAAAATACGTGACAAATACTTGTGCAAAAGTATGAGAGGTGAAAACATGACACTCCAAAAAATTTCAGAAGAAAAATATTGCCAAATAGTTTAAATTCAAATTTGAAGTTTATTTGGAATTTGCAGAAAATGTTTTTTTAGTTTCTGTTTTGCCTCTAGAAATTATTTCATCTTTTAGGATTGATTTTCCTGATTTTCTTGATATATACATGTCCTATATAAAAATATTATAGATTTCTCTATATTTTTTTTCTCTGCCTTAATTCAAAAAGAAAGAAATAAAAGCCCCCCGAGCTGGCCAGGCCGACGGCCCAGTCAGCGGGGCCGCAGCCTAGCCAGTGACCGAGCCGCCCTGCTCCAGCCGCGCCATGCCCGAACCACCTCCCCCTCGGTCACCCGACCGCACCTCCCTTTCTCTCCGTCACCAGCACCCCGACCCCACCTCTTCCTCAACCCCCGCAACAACCGCGCCCGCGTATCTCGCTTCGCTCGATGCTGGTCGAGTCCGCGCCCCTCTCAAAACCCTACGCCGAGCCTTCCCCTCGCCCAAGCAATGTGTCCTATAAAACCCCTACCTCTCCTCTCTCGATCCCCCTAAAACCCTTGCTCAAACTTTAACACAACCACCGCCATCTCCAAATGCATCTCGCCGCCGCCTCGGTTCGCTGCCGCTACCTACCCCGGCAAGGATTCCCCTTACCTCTAAGCACCTTCACGCGAACGCCCTCTTCGTTCCGCGCCTCTTTGACATCTCCTCGTCACCGAGGAACCCCGAAGCCGCTGCCCCCAAGCTCGAACGCCGCTCGCCAGAGCTGCAGCTCACTAGGGAGCAATCACCGTCGCCCCGATCGCCTCCATCGTTCTCGAGCCACCTCGACTCCACCCCCGACCTCCCCTCGCCCCGCCACACCCGACCGACCACTCCGCCGGCTTCGCCGACCACCGGAGCCGTCGTCACCACCATCGCCCGAGCCGCCGTCATCTCCATCCGTCGCTGCTGTCCGCTGTAAGCCTGAGTTCCCCACCACTGTCCGATTTCCAATCTAGGGCCTCGATTAGATCACGCGAAGAGTTTGGTCTTTCTTTAGTAGACCGGTTTAGTTTCGGTTTATTCCCGGTTAGATCGGTTTATTTTAAGTTGTGGTTTAATTGGACTGGGCGATCGGTTTACTTCTGTTAGCCCGTGGACGCTTTGGTCTATTAACAGCTTAGGCGCTGTATAGTTTTAGAGCGCTCACTGTTTCGGCCCGTTAGCGCGTTAGTTATTTTTGTTTTATTTTCGTTTTTGTTTTTAAAACAGAATAGTTCCAATCTTGTAAAATCTATATCTCTTAGGTTATTTAATATTTTTAGTTGATTCTTTTTTTAGTTTAAACATTTCCTATAGCTTCTATAGAAAATAGATTCAGCCATGTTTAGGTTTTGAAAAATTGTTTTATATTAGTTTTAGTAAGATTAGTATTTCTGCTATAAATTGAGTTAGAATTAATATTTTTAGATGATTCTTTTTGCCACTGCTTTGTTTTGACCTTGCCTAGCAGTAGGGTTAATTTAGGTATATATATATGTATTTTATTAAAAATATTTTTACTTGAAAACAAGCTTTTCTAGTTTTTATTGCTTCCTGCTGTTTTTTGTTGTTCAAGTTATTTTAAATTTTTATTTTACCTCTGTTATAATTTATTTTAGATTAGTTTCTGTAGTTACAGAGGGTGAACTTTTACTTACATCAAAATAAAAAGTTTTATTTTGTTTTCTTGCTAGTCTAGTTTTAGGCATAATAGGAGTTCTGTAATAGCTGTTGATGTGATTTTTTGCACCTAGTTTATATAATGTTTTCCTTTCTGTTAGTTAGCAAAACCCTTGTTTTGGTTCTGTTAAGAATTTTTTTAGTAGGATAGAAACTATTTCCTAGTTGTTTGCTTGAAGTAATGAAAACTTTGATTGGAGTTCTTTGAGTTCTCTTTGGTTTTGGTTTGAGTGCTTGTGTGATTTACGTTAGCTTGTTGTCATGTTAATATAGTTGTATGCTTACGTTTTCATTGTTTGCTTCGAATAGAATTTCCGGAGTGCGAAGCTTGCTATCACGAGTCACTAGCGTTCGAAGACCGTCAGCCAAGCAAGTTTTGATCATGAATTTCAAATTCCTATGTTTTATTGCATTAGTTGTATTTCTTCCCCACCATACATGCAGTAGGAGAAATTGAATAAGTCTTGAGTAGTATCATGTGGTAGGTTGAACCCAGTTTCCCCTTGTTACCATTGCCCGGGACGATGTAGTTTATTTTGCTATGCTCGTAGACAGGATTGGTTGAGTGATTCATAAGGGAGATGTGAGAGTCAAGATGATGACAACCCCATGAATTCAAGCTCAAGATGGACTTCAAACTCACTACTGGGCGGAGGACGGTTGACGGGCACCCTGGAGAAACCAGCTGATGGCAGGGATGCATGGAGAAGCACCATGACATCTTGCGGAAAGCTTCACCCAGCCACAAAGAGATGGATGGATACCCCTTGATCGGAAGCTTACATGTGCAGACACAAGCCATTATGGGCACTGGCTTGGTCGACCATAGGTGTGACTCTGGCCGGACGGTGCTACAAGATGTAGAAGAGCGGTAGGATTGGATGGGCATCGGCAGTGGCCCAGAGAAACTCTACGAAAGACCCTGTTTTGTTCGTCCCGTCTTCAAACACCAGGCAGTGCAAGGACATAAAGGAGGGAATGATTCTTGCGGGTAAAGTGGACAAGACTCTGTAGATTAGAAACCTCAATGATTAGCCATCTCCCCGGTTACGGAGAAATGAGCCTCTGGAATTGGAGTATTTCGGAAATCTCAAAACCGAACATAATTAATTAATTGATGGGTTATTAATGATTTTCGGGTATGAGACACTGGTTGGCGGAACCATCGCATTAACAACCAATATTTTGTAGTAATTACAAGCAAGTCCTTTGTTGTAAGAAAAAATGGCTTCTTCGCAAAAACATTAAACTTAGAACCCCATAGCCAAATTGCATATAGTGTTAGCCTTATTATTGTTGTTCTCCCTATGACTTGCCGGCATATTGAAAATGTTGACCAACGCTCGGTGATTTCCCTATGGAGTCGGATGGACTCACTTTATCGTCTACGCTTCCGCAGATTTATTTAGTTTATTTCTCATAAGTTGGCCCTAGGCTGAATTTATTATGATGTAATAAAGACTCGATATGAGAATCGTGTAATAAATTCAGGTGTGATTGAACTTTGAATCTTTTCATCAATGTAATGTGTGTGCCAGCATGATCTTAGGATGGTACAGCTACACAGAGACTTGACCGATTTTTGGTTGGGTCGCTACAGAGATGGTATCAGAGCACACGCTGACCGTAGGACGTAACCCCTAGGATCGGAAAGCCATAGGAAGAAATTATTTTATTTTATCATTCTGTAATTCTCCCCTGTTCATTTCTGAATTCTCTCTGATTTTCAACATTCTAGATGGCCGCCGAGTTCACCCCAGTTCTGCTACCGTAGTTTTGCCAGCCAGATGAGACAATGCTTGTCGGCAAGAAGCTAGTTCAGATTGTGAAGAAGCTGAAGATTGCTCTGCCTTTAATCACCGGGAAGCCTACCAATGCACTTTCGACGGATACTCGCTACAGGATTAAGGTGCACATTCCAGGGAGGACCTTCGAAGGACATTCAGAGCCCATTGACTTTGAGTTTACCGCTTTCACTTGGATCCTCGGAAGATACATGGACATTTATCGTGCACTTGGACATCTCCGAGAAGAGTACAGGGCGGAGCTCAACCCATCAGACCTCTCCATGATTTCTCGCAGAACAAGGAATGGAGATATCATCCATACCATGGAGGACGACTCCATTGTTTCATATGTCCAAGACTTGGAGAGTCTCATCAGGAACCAGGAATCCAGACACGCTGAAGCTCGAAGGTACACAAGAGGTTGTTGTTCCGTGAATTGGAACTGGAGGAGAAGGCACGCGCGGACTTCCTTGAACATGAATAAGAAGTCAAGGATTTTATGGATAGAATCGATGACCTGAAGAAATATATTGCCACATTGGAGGAAAAGATGGACCAGGGAGAAGACCTTTTTCCGAGTGGAGATGACGAACCCCTTGTGAGCAACAGCTCCACGGAAGGAAGCCGCAAGAGGAGGCGCCGCACCAGAGGACGCAAGGATAACTGATGAAGACATTTAGTCGACCACCATGTTATTTTATTTTATTTTTCGTCGATCGGTTGGGCCGTTATTTTCAATTAGTCGTGAGGCTTTGTAATCCGAGATTGAACCTTGTTTGAGATGAATGAATAAATGATTGGTGTGATTGCGATTGTGCATTCATTTGGGTAGTACTATTTTCTCATTAGACCCCTGTTCTATTCTAATTTCTCATCCACTCCAAAACACTAGATGCCTCCGAGACATGACCCCGGATTCACTTTCCCACCGGAACTCACCCAGCTGATCCAACAGGAGAATACCTTGATGCAAATGCTCATCCAGAACCAAGGCAACAACAACTACAACAACAATCCACCACCACCACCACCTGTCAATAACCAGACCCGGTTCCTAAGGCTGAATCAGCTGGTGTTCTCTAGCAGCACCGAGCCGATTGTAGCTAATGATTGGCTCCGCAAGATCGGAGCTAGCAACTGCTGGATGCATAGATGCTGAGAAGGTGCATTTTGCCGCACATCAACTAGATGGACCCGCAGCCGCTTGGTGGGATAACTACACCACCACCTATCCCATCGCCACCATTACGTGGGATCAGTTTCAGCAGGCCTTCCGCACTGCCCATGTTTCAGCTGGAGCCATGAGTCTGAGAAGCGTGAGTTCCGCAAGTTACACCAGGGAAACCGTACTGTGGGGCAGAACATGGATGAGTTCAGCTAGTTAGCTCGCTATTACCCGGGTGATGTGGCCACAGATGCCACAAAACAGGAGAAGTTTCTCGAAGGACTTAATGATGAGCTGGGAATGCAGCTGATGGTGGCCACCTTCAATAACTACCAGGAGCAGGTAGATAAGGCCATCATCCTTGAAGGAAAGCAACAGCATATGGATAGCCGCAAGCGGAAGTATATTCAGGGGAAGTACAACCTAGGAGCTCAGTAGAAGCCTCGCTACACACCATACCCGGGAGGTCACACCCATGGAGGACACAACCATGGAGGGAATGGGAACACTCAAACAACAAAAACTTCAAGTCGGGAAATGGAGGCAATGGCAACCAGCACCATCCCACTCCGACTTAGAAGGATCTGAGCCATATCACCTGTTTCAAGTGCCAGAAGACATGACACTATGCCACCGATTGTCCGGAGGCCAAGCGGGGGAATGGAAACGGCAATGGCAATGGAAACTCGGCTACCAAGAAGACCAATCATTTTCCTCGTGCCCAGGTGAACCACATCGACGTGGAGGACGTCTATGATCAGCCAGACACAGTGGTTGGTAAGTTTTTATTAAATTCACGTCCAGTATTGGTACTGTTTGATTCTGGTGCAACGCATTCATTCATATCAAGGGTAGTTGTGGAAAAGTACGGGTTGCCCACTAGAACCCCTCTTCAGTTCACTTCCCCAGGAGGAGAGATGACGGCAGGCTTAGGCTTTCATTCGGCCCTCGGCATCGGAAATCATGATTTCCCCACAGACCTCATAGTATTGGAATCCTAGAGATTGGACGTAATCCTAGGCATGGACTGGTTGACGAAGTTTGAAGGAAACATTGACTATGCCCGCAAGACGATTTTGCTCACCACCCTGAAGCAGAAGAGGATCAAGTATGTATCCAGATGCACGCCGATGAAGAATCAGGTGAATTCCATCACGGGAGTGGTTCAGGAGGAAGTGCCCGTAGTGCAAGATTTTCCCGATGTATTTCCGAAGGAATTACCAGGAATGCCATCTGATAGAGAAATATAATTTTTGATCGAGTTATTACTAGGCATAGCCCCAATATCCAAGAGACCTTATCGGATGCCCCCGAATGATTTGGAAGAGATCAAGAAGCAGATCAAGGAATTATTGGAGAAAGGATATATTCACCCAAGTTCGTCACCTTGGGGAGCCCCAGCCCTTTTGGTAGAGAAGAAGGATGGAACCCTGAGAATGGTTGTGGATTATCGTTCATTGAACGACGTGACCATCAAGAACAAGTACCCTTTGTCGATGATTAATGATTTATTTGATCAGCTAGTCAAAGCCAAAGTATTCTCCAAGATCGATCTTCGATCAGGGTATCATCAGCTGAAGATTTGTGAACAGGATATACCCAAAACAACTTTCACCACCAGGTATGGTTTATATGAGTATACCTTCATGTCATTCGGATTGAAAAATGCCCCTACGTATTTTGTGAGCATGATGAGCAAGGTATTTATGGAATATCTGGACAAGTTTGTCGTGGTGTTCATCGATGACATATTGGTTTTCTCCAAGAGCGAGGAAGAGAATAAGGAACATCTGCGTCTAGTTCTGGAGAAACTCCGAGAACATCAGTTATATGCCAAGTTTAGCAAATGTGAATTTTGGTTGAAGGAAGTCGGATTCCTTGGACATGTTATTTTAGGAGAAGGAATAGCAGACGACGCCACCAAGGTTGAATCGGTCACCAACTGGCTGTCCCCCACCTCAGTTAAGGAGATCCGCAGTTTTCTCGGACTTGCAGGATATTATCGGAGATTTATTGAAAATTTCTCCAAGATTGCTAAGCCCATGACCGAGTTGTTGAAGAAGGAAACTAAGTACGTTTGGACCGAGAACTGTGAAGCAAGTTTTCAGGAGTTGAAGAAACGTCTGGTTACAGCCCTAGTGCTCATTTTGCCAGACATACACAAGGAATACCAGGTATATTGTGATACTTCTCGTCAAGGACTCGGAGGAGTGCTCATGTAGGCGGGAAAAGTTGTAGATTATCCCTACATACAGCTACGACCTCACGAGATGATTTATGCCACACACGATTTGGAGTTAGCAGCCATAGTGCACACACTCAAGACCTGGAGACATTTCCTTATCGAAAACAGTTGTGATGTCTACATGCATCATACGAGCTTAAAGTATATTTTCACGCAGAAGGAGTTAAACCTCAAATAGAGCAGATGGCTAGAGTTGATTGAGGACTATGACATGAGATTGCATTATCACCCAGGGAAGGCAAATGTTGTAGTAGATGCCTGGAGCCATAAAAGCTATGTGAACACCCTCATAGCCGGAGGATTACCTCAGGAATTAGCCGACGATCTCAGAGAGCTCCGACTGGAGATAGTACCAAGAGGATTTGTCGCCACCTTGGATATACAGTCCACACTGACCAAAAGAATCCATGAAGCCCAAAAGACGGACAAGGAAATTGCAAAGATAAAGGAAAAGATAAGTAACGGAAAGGCTAAAGGTTTTCGTGAGGATGAGCACGGAACTTTATGGTTTGAGGATCGTATTTATGTGCCCAGTGACGCAGAGGTCAGGAAGTTTATTCTTTAGGAGGCCCATGATTGACCATACTCGATTCACCGAGGCAACACCAAGATGTATCTGGACTTGAAGGTTAGTTTCTGCTGGATAGGTATGAAGAAGGATATTGCCGAGTACGTAGAAGTATGTGATGTTTGTCTGCGAGTAAAGGCGGAACCTCAGAAGCCGGCAGGGTTACTTCAACCTCTGCCGATACCCGAGTGGAAATGGGAAAAACTTGGAATGGATTTTATCACAGGATTACCTAGGACCCGTTCAGGTTATGAGTCTATCTGGGTAGTAGTTGATTGCTTGACCAAGGTAGCTCATTTCCTTCCTGTGAAGACCACATATACCAGCGCTAAGTTAGCCAAGATATACATGACCAGGATAGTATGTCTACATGGAGTTCCGAGGAGTATCGTGTCAGATAGAGGAACACAATTTACCTCAAAGTTTTGGAATCAGTTGCATGAAACTTTAGGTACGAGGCTGGAGTTCAGTACAACTTTTCATCCGCAGACAGATGGATAGACCAAGAGAGTCCATCAGATTTTGGAGGACATGTTGAGAGCCTATGGGCTAGACTATGGGTCTAGCTGGGATGACAATCTGCCATACGCAGAGTTCTCGTACAACAACATCTATCAGACCAGTATGAAGATGCCCCCTTTCGAAGCTCTATATGGAAGAAGGTGCATAACACCATTATTGTGGGATGGTGTTGGAGACCAAAAACTTTTTGGTCCCGATCTTATCAGAGACTCCGAAGAGAAGGTGAAGCTGATCCGAGACAGATTTAAGATAGCCCAGTCGAGACAGAAGAGTTATGCCGACAGCAAACGCAAGGAAGTAACGTGCAAAGCGGGAGATCGAGCATATTTCCGTGTGTCCCCACTTCGAGGAACCAAGAGGTTTGGTGTTAAAGGAAAATTAGCACCCAAGTTGATTGGCCCCTACGAAATCCTCGAACACAGAGGAGAAGTTGCATACAAGCTGGAATTACCAGAAGGATTATCAGGAGTTCACGATGTCTTTCATGTATCCCAGCTGAAGAAATGCCATGCTGAGATGGCCAATATTCCCTTGAGAGACACAGAGCCCCTAGAGGCCATACAGCTTGACCATGATCTGACTTATGAGGAGAAACCCGTCAGAATTCTTGAGACTGCAAACAGAGTTACCCGGAAGATCATCATGTTCGGCAAGGTTCTGTGGAGCCACCACTCCGAGGAGGGAGCCACCTGGGTGCGAGAAGAAGATCTCCGTCGATACCACCCGCATCTATTTGCTAGCCAACCCAAATCTCGAGGGCGAGATTCATCTTAAGGTGGGTTGGTTTGTAACATCCCAAATTTTCAATTTGGAATGTTTTACAATTATTAGCTAAGCATCTATGCATGTGGTTTGAAATTGAGTGACATTTGAAATTCCAGAGGCATTTGAGTTTTATTTGAATTTCAATTTGAATTGGCAATTGAAATTTATTTCAAAAATACCTGACAAATACTATTGCAAAAGTATGAGAGGAGAAAACATGATACTCCAAAAAATGTCATAAGAAAAATATTGCCAAAAGGTTTGAATTCAAATTTGAAGTTTATTTGGAATTTGTAGAAAATGTTTTTTAGTTTCCGTTTTGCCTCTGGAAAATAGTTCATCTTTTAGGATTTATTTTCCTGATTTATATATATATATCCTATATAAAAACATTATAGATTTATCTATATTTTATTTTTCTCTCCGCCTTAATTCAAAAAGAAAGAAAAAAGAAAAAAGAAAAGCCCCCCGAGTTGGCCGGGCCGACGGCCCAGTCAACGAGGCCACAGCCTGGCCAGCGACCGAGCCGGCCTGCTCCACCAGCGCCGCGCCCGAACCACCTCCCCCTCGGTCACCCAACCGCACCTCCCTTTCTCTCCGTCACCGACACCCCGACCCCACCTCGTCCTCAACCCCCACAACAACCGCGCCCGTGTATCTCGCTCCGCTCGATGCTTGTCGAGTCCGCGCCCCTCTCAAAACCCTACCCCGAGCCTTCCCCTCGTCCAAGGAACGTTTCCTATAAAACCCCTACCTCTCCTATCTTGATCCCCCTAAAACCCTAGCTCAAACTTAACCACAGCCATCGCCATCTTCAAACGCATCTCGCCGCCTTGGTTCGCCACCGCTACTGATCCCGGTAAGGATTCTCCTTACCTCTAAGCACCTTCACACGAACGCCCTATTTGTTCCGCACCTCTTTGACATCCTCTCGTCGCCTAGGAACCCCAAAGCCGTCGCCCCCGAGCTCAACTGCCGCTCGCTGGAGCTGCAGCTCACCAGGGAGCAGTCGCCATCGTCATTTCCGCGCCACCTCGACTCCACCCCCGACCTCCCTTCGCCCTACCGCACCCGACCGACCACTCCATCGCCTTCGCCGACCACCGGAGCCGCCATCGCCACCGCCGCCCGAGCCGCCGTCGTCTCCGTCCGTTGCCGCCATCCGCTGTAAGCCTGAGCTCCCCACCACCGTTAGATTTCCAATCTAGGGCCCAGATTAGATCACGCGAAGAGTTTGGTCTTTCTTTAGTAGACCGGTTTAGTTTCGATTTATTCCTAGTTAGATCGATTTATTTTAAGTTGCGATTTAGTTGGACTAGCCGGTCGGTTTATTTCTGTTAGCCCGTGGACGCTTTGATCTATTAAGCGCTTAGGCGTTGTATAGTTTTAGAGCGCTCACTGTTTCGGCCCGTTAGTGCGTTAGTTTTTTGTTTTATTTTCGTTTCTGTTTTTAATACAAAATAGTTCCAATCTTGTAAAATCTATATCTCTTGGGTTATTTAATATTTTTAGTTGATTATTTTTTTAGTTTAAAAATTTCTTATATTTTCTATAGAAAATAGATTCGTCCATGTTTAAGTTTTTAAAAATTGTTTTCTATTAGTTTTAGTCAGATTAGTATTTCTGCTATAAATTGAGTTAAAATTAATATTATTAGATGATTATTTTTGCCACTCCTTGTTTTGACCTTGCCTAGCAGTAGGATTAATTTAGGTATTTATAGATTTTATTAAAAATAGTTTTACTCGAAAACAAGATTTTCTAGTTTTTTTAGCTTGCCGTTGTTTTCTGTTATTGTAGTTATTTTAAAATTTTATTTTACCTCTATTATAATTTATTTTAGATTAGTTTCTGTAGTTATAGAGGGTGAACTTTTATTTACAGCAAAATAAAAAGTTTTATTTTGTTTTCTTGCTAGTCTTGTTTTTGGCATAATAGGAGTTCTATAATAGCTTTTGATGTGATTCTTTTTACACCTAGTTTATATGTTGTTTTCCTTTCTGTTAGTTAGCAAAACCCGTGTTTTGGTTCTATTAATAAAAGTTTTAGTAGGATAAAAATTATTTCCTAGTTGTTTGCTTGAAGTAATGAAAACTTTGTTTGGAGTTCTTCGAGTTCTCTTTGGTTTTGGTTTGAGTGCTTGTGTGATTTACGTTAGCTTGTTGTTATGTTAATATATTTGTATGCTTATGTATTCATTGTTTGCTTCGGATAGGATTTCCGGAGTGCGAAGCTTGCTATCACGAGTCACTAGCGTTCGAAGACCGTCAGCCAGGCAAGTTTTGATCATGAATTTTAAATTCCTATGTTTTATTGCATTTGTAGTATTTCCTCCCACCATGCATGCAGTAGGAGAAATTGAATAAGTCTTGAGTAGTATCATGTGGTAGGTTGAACCCAGTTCCCCCGTGTTACCATTGCCCGGGACGATGTAGTTTATTTTGCTATGCTCGTAGACGGGGTTGGTTGAGTGATTCATAAGGGAGATGTGAGAGTCAAGATGATGACCACCCCATGACTTCAAGCTCAAGATGGACTTCAAACTCACTATTGGGTGGAGGATGGTTGACGGGTACCCTGGAGCAACCAGCTGATGGCCGAGATGCATGGAGAAGCGCCATGACATCTTGCGGAGAGCTTCACCCCGCCTCGAAGAGACGGATGGATACCCCTTGACCGGAATCTTACCTATGTAGTCGCAAGCCATTATGGGCTCTTGCTTGGTCGACCCTAGGTGTGACTCTGGCCGGACGGTGCTACGAGATGTAGAAGAATGGTAGGATTGGATGGGCACTGACAGTGGCCCAGAGAAACTCTACGGAAGACCCTGTTTCATTCGTCCCGTTTTCAAACACCAGGCAGTGCGAGGACATATAGGAGGGAACGATTCTTGCGGGTAAAGTGCACAAGACTCTGCAGAGTAGAAACCTAATCGATTAGCCGTGTCCCTGGTTACGGACAAATGAGCCTCTGGAATTGTAGTATTTCGAAAATCTCAACACTAAACATAATTAGTTAATTGATGGGTTATTAATGATTTTCGGGTATGAGACACTGGTTGGCGGAACCATCTCATTAACAACCAACATTTTGTAGTAATTGCAAGCAAGTCCTTTGTTGTAGGAAAAAATTGGCTTTTTTCCAAAAACATAGAACTTAATTAGAACACCACAGCCAAATTTTGACTTGTCATTGTTGTTCTCTCTATGACTGGTCGGCATATTCAAAATGCTGACCTACACGGCGGCAACGTCTCATGTTTCAGAGGAGTTTTCCGACCAGGAGTGAGGCTACGATCTACACTCGGTGATTTCCCTATGGAGTCGGATGGACTCGCTTTATCGTCTACGCTTTCGCAACTTTATTTAGTTTATTTCTCATGAGTTGGCCCTAGGCCGAATTTATTATGATGTAATAAAGACCCGATATGAGAATCGTGTAATAAATTCAGGTGTGATTGAACTTTCAATCTTTCCATCAATGTACTGTGTGCCAACATGATCTTGGGATGGTACAGCTACATAGAGACTTGACCGATTTCAGGTCGGGTCGCTACATGATGTGATCCAGCTCATCAAATGACAACACATGTCTATGGTTAGGAAACTTAACCATATTTGATTAACGAGCTAGTCTAGTAGAGGCTTACTAGGGACACAATGTTTTGTCTATGTATCCACACATGTATCAAGTTTCCGGTTAATACAATTCTAGCAGGAATAATAAACATTTATCATGATATAAGGGAATATAAAATAACAACTTTATTATTTCCTCTAGGGCATATTTCCTTCAGTTTCCCACTTACACTAGAGTCAATAATCTAGATTACATTGTAATGATTCTAACACCCATGGAGTCTTGGTGCTGATCTTGTTTCCCTCGTGGAAGAGGCTTAGTCAATGGGCCTGCCACATTCAGATCCGTATGTATTTTGCAAATTTCTATGTCTCCCTCCTTAACTTGATCATAGATGGAGTTGAAGCGTCTCTTGATGTTCTTGGTTCTTTTGTGAAATCTGAATTCCTTCGCCAAGGCAATTGCTCCAGTATTGTCACAAAAGATTTTCATTGGACCCGATGCACTAGGTATTACACCTAGATTGGATATGAACTCCTTCATCTAGACTCCTTCATTCGCAACTTTCGAAGCAGCTATGTACTTCGCTTCACACGTAGATCCCGCCACGACGCTCTGCTTGGAACTGCACCAACTAACAGCTCCACCATTCAATATAAATACATATCCGGTTTGTGACTTAGAGTCATCTAGATCAGTGTCAAATCTAGCATCGACGTAACCATTTACGACGAGCTCTTTGTCACCTCCATAAATGAGAAACATATCCTTAGTCCTTTTCATGTACTTCAGGATGTCCTTTACAGCTGTCCAGTGATACAATCCTAGATTACTTTGGTACCTCCCTACTAGACTTATAGCAAGGCACACATCAGGTCTGGTACACAGCATAGCATACATGATAGAACCTATGGCTGAGGCATAGGGAATGACTTTCATTTTCTCTCTATCTTCTACAGTGGTCGGGCATTGAGTCTGACTCAACTTCACACCTTGTAATACAGGCAAGAACCCTTTGTTTGACTGATCCATTTTAAACTTCCTCAAAACTTTATCAAGGCATGTGCTTTGTGAAAGTCCAATTAAGCATCGTGATCTATCTCTATAGATCTTGATGCCCAATATATAAGCAGCTTCACCAAGGTCTTTCATTGAAAAACTTTTATTCATGTATTATTTTATGCTATCTAGAAATTCTATATCATTTACAATCAACAATATGTCATCCACATATAATATTAAAAATGCTACAGAGCTCCCACTCACTTTCTTGTAAATACAGGCTTTAGTCTGTATATAACCATATGCTTTGATAACCTCATCATAGTGTATATTCCAACTCCGAGATGCTTGCACCAGTCCATAGATGGATCGCTGGAGCTTGCACACTTTGTTAGCACCTTTAGGATCGACAAAAACTCTCTGGTTGCATCACATACAACTCTTCTTTAAGAAATCCATTAAGGAATGCATTTTTGATGTCCATTTGCCAGATTTCATAATCATAAAATGCGGCAATTGCTAACATGATTTGGACATACTTAAGCATCACTACGGGTGAGAAGGTCTCATCGTAGTCAACTCCTTGCACTTATCGAAAACCTTTCTCGACAAGTCGAGCTTTGTAGATAGTAACATTACCATCAACATCAGTCTTCTTCTTGAAGATCCATTTATTCTCTATGGCTCTTCGATCATCGGGCAACTCAACCAAAGTCCACACTTTGTTCTCATACATGGATCCTATCTCAGATTTCATGGCCTCAAGCCATTTATCGGAATCTAGGCTCATCATTACTTCTTCATAGTTCGTAGGTTCGTCATGGTCTAGTAACATGACGTCCAGAACAGGATTACTGTACCACTCTGGTGCGGAACGTGCTGTGGTTGACCTACGAGGTTCTGTAGTAACTTGATCTGAAGTTTCATGATCATGATCATTATCATTAGCTTCCTCTCTAGTTGGTGTAGGCATCACTAGAACGGTTTGCTGTGATGAGCTATTTTCCAATTCGAGTGAAGATACAATTACCTCATCAAGTTCTACTTTCCTCCCACTCACTTCTTTCGAGAGAAACTCCTTCTCTAGAAAGGATCCATTCTTAGCAACAAAGATCTTGCCTTCGGATCTGTGATAGAAGGTGTACCCAATAGTTTCTTTTGGGTATAATATGAAGACGCACTTCTACAATTTGGGTTCGAGCTTATCAGGCTGAAGCATTTTCACATAAGCATCACAACCCCAAACTTTAAGAAATTATAGCTTAGGTTTCTTGCCAAACCACAGTTCATACGGTGTCATCTCAACGAATTTAGATGGTGCCCTATTTAAAGTGAATGCAGCTGTCTATAATGCATAACCCCAAAATGATAGTGGTAAATCGGTAAGAGACATCATAGATCGCACCATATCTAATAAAGTACGGTTATGATGTTCAGACACACCACTACGCTGTGGTGTTCTAAGTGGCGTGAGTTGTGAAACTATTCCACATTGTTTTAAATGAAGGCCAAACTCGTAACTTGAATATCCGCCTCCGCGGTCAAACCGTAGAAACTTTATTTTCTTCTTACGATGATACTCCACTTCACTCTGAAATTCTTTGAACATTTCAAATGTTTCAGACTTGTGTTTCATCAAGTAGATATACCCATATCTGCTCAAATCATCTGTGAAGGTCAGAAAATAACGATACCCGCCGCGAGCCTCAACGCTCATCGGGCCACATATATCGCTATGTATTATTTCCAATAAGTCAGTGGCTCGCTCCATTCTTCTGGAGAACAGAGTTTTAGTCATCTTGCCCATGAGGCATGGTTCGCAAGCATCAAATTATTCATAATCAAGTGATTCCAAAAGTCCATCCACATGGAGTTTTTTCATGCACTTTACACCAATATGACCTAAACGCCAGTGCCACAAATATGTTGCACTATCATTATCAACTTTGAATCTTTTGGCATCAATATTATGAATACTAGTCGTCAACCAATGTGACCACATGGGCTAGTTATTTTGGTAACTACTTTGAGGAATAATTTTTTTAATATTGGTTAAATATAAGAACACACGTTTGTGAGTTTATGCTCTTGAATTAAATTCTTACGTCAGCTTCTTATTTAGTCATACATTTAAGTAACATTTGTATATCCCATCAAAACACATTAGTTTGTTTTCCTTGGCCTACAATATCTTAATCAAGTTTGTTAGAATCGCGATTTTGTTATACGATTCTACGACTTTACGATCCAAACTTACCCATCCGATTCTACGATTTCAGTTCATAAAATCTACGTTTCTACGATCCTCGTAGTGAAGATTCTATGATTTACGATTCTACCATTAGAGCTCCGATCCGATTCAAAATCGTGATTCTAACAACCCTGATCTTAATGGTTTCTTCATTATGTGTCAAAAGCTGCCAAAAATATTTAAAAAATTCATAATCTATGAAAGAAGTTCCACCATTTATTCACTCTCCTCCGTGTGTATTTATTATATAAATATGTTCCATGGAAAAAGTGAAGCATACAATCACTAATGCTTCAATTGTGGAAACAAATGATATTCGGATGTTTACAAACAAAACTGCTGACAATACTTTCTTAATTATAGTGTACAATTGTTGAACCACAGGGAGCAGCATGATGTTTGTATCATGCCATACTGTGAAGCAACTAAATAAACTTGAGTTCATGAAGTTCTACCATGCTGTTATGTCCACATGGAATTGTTGGACAATTGTACACATTGACCATCACAAACACAATAAGTTTGTTTTTGACTATATAATTATAAAAAATCATAGAAAAATATAAACATACACAATTTTCACAGATAATAGTACACCTTCAGTGTCATCTCCTCCATGTACCTAAAAGAGAATCTCCCAGTAGCGGCCACTTAATTATTTGCCCAATCTCATAAATCAAGTGGAAGTGCGATCAAATATTCAAATGTTTATACAGACCACATGTATTGCTTTGGTTCCTAGGTGTCATATGATCCACATCACTTCAAAAAATATTAAAAATTGATTACATATCAGCAAGAAAGAGATATGGTGTGGGCTAATATTAATATAATGAATTACGCAAATAAAAATATAGGTGAATCGAAAACATTTTAGAAACATTTTTTGTTCTTTTCAACATTAATCAAAATTACATGTTGTTTTTCAGTTAGAAGCAGAAACAAAAATCATGCATGTACTTAAAATATGTGAATAGAGATAATATTGCCTCGCTTTATAACTCCATGAAAAACAATCTAACTTCCAAGTTGTCGTATAAAACAGTGTACCAACAGGCAACTACTCCTGAAGTAAACTTTGCCTAGCAATAGCTTATAAATGGACTCGTTGCTACTCTAGTTGAGTGATGCTACACGTATTGTCCTATCCTAGTACGACCAATGACTTTCTCATAGAAAAATACGACCAATGACATAGTATATTGGTATCTCTCTTGTTTTCAACCTGTATGGTCCACATTTGTGTCCTACCACCATCCGTTAGCAAAGCATCGTATACGCACCATTTGTTTTTTCAAGATTTGAAGTGTGGTGTTGATGTTTCCTGCCACTGACATTGCATTGACCAGCCAATTTATACCTCATGGCTAGGCATAACCAACATACATTTGATTCACGTGATGAAACAGAATTAGGAGGACAGAAAGGTATCAACTCAAGTGTATTTGTAGAGATACTAAATACAGTCATGTCTCAGAATGTTAGCAAGAAGTTATTCCTATAAGAACAATACGGCGTGATCCCTGATGTCAACTTGGACATTGTAGAATAACTAAATATATGAGATAAGACAATCAAATTCACTGAATAGATTATAAGCTGAAGCATGCATTGCTACTTAACAAAAGGACACATTAGGCACCTGCAAGGGAGTCCATAACTTTTTTTCCTTGTGCGTTTCATCTAACATACATGGGAAAATTGAGTGCTATTTGGCATATCTTATAGAAAAATACAATCATACTAAAGGCGGAATTAGTATCATCTAAGCTATAAACTTTTTCCTATGGAAATATTATTTCCAATTTTCTTTGCTCTAAGCTCCAATACCTATATGCTTTGCAGTAGTTCTTTGCTATCACACAACCATATTATAATCTGGAGACACTAAAAATAATATTGAGTGGTTTATCAACATGTAGGTATACTGATCAAGTAGAAAGAAGAAATTTTCTCCCTGAACTCGCACTTTTGGTGACATTGGCAGATAGCAAGCCCTCACGTTTTTTTCCAAGAATACATCTAATTAATGATAACAAAGCCCTCATAGTCTGCCCCTAAACTAACCTGTAAGTCCGCTAATCATGTCCAGACCTGTTGTGACCTTCATTGATGCACTACTACCCCTGCCGGCTGACACCTTTTCCTGCAAGTAGCGATCAGTTCACTAACAGAGAAGATCTAAGAACAAAATTTGCATCATGGTGAATATCTTAAAAGCTACTGTATTTCCTAATACTTTGCATTTGGTACTTTAGTGCTAGAGTCATCTTTAAGACTTGAGCAAATTCCTAATTCACTACAAACAAAGCAAATCAGCTCACTAGAAACAACCTGTGGCAGCATGTAATATTAAATCTAAACAAACTACATTACTCATATCAGGGAGCTCAGCTAAGAACATATGAGTTTGTGCGATCTCTGATTCAGGGATGATCTAGACGACAGAGGGAGGCATATGCGGCTTCTCAACCGAGAATCCAATCATCCATGTATGCATCTATTCATTCAATCTATTCATCATCAAGTACTTATCCATCAATTCCATATTTGTATCACTGAGTACCGCGAGATAAAGCGTAAAATATATATTGCTTGGTCATAGGTTGTTTGCTGGGTAAAAATACCTACATGAAGCATTCACAAAAGTAGTCTGAAATGTTGAATGAATTAACATTTTCATCAGGTATTGGGATATAGTTTAATTAGAAACTGACTAAAAGCTAAAGAAGCCTTCTTTCGCAATAATTAGAAGCCATGGACAAATGATCAATGTGTCATGTAAAGTGAAACAATAAATCCCTCTTTACCATTCAATGTTCCGTAGGATCCAGATTTGTTCACGTACATAGTGAGCCTATAACAGTTTTTTCATCTAATATGTTTACCAATGGATCAATGCATGATTGTTGATGAATTATGGTAATAAAAGTTACGTCCGTAATCATAAAGGAAATCTTGTGATGTTCCAACAATCTTCATAAGAATAGCAACATGCCAAAAAGGTGCTCTCCTTGAAACTGAAGGTTGCCTGTCATATCCACTGAGTATGTGCTAGACAGAGGGCCGATCTAGGACGATCTTATTGGCTGTCAGCACCAACCTTCTGAAATAACATTTCTGGTGGAAGATTTAACAAAAAAAACTACACACGCCATATCTACAGTATACCAAATTATAATAAGCTGGGAACACTTTGTATAGTCTGCCTTCCACACCAACAAAAACTGATATATCGAATGGTTTCTTTGACCGAGTAAATTGATGTTTGAATTTTTCCATAATATCAAAGTAAATGTACATGCTTTTGGCTTATCAAAATAAGTGGTTTTCTATGTCAATTCACGTGCGCAACCCATCACAACATAACTAAGAATAAATTGGAAGCCTAAACAGTTTCTAGCAACTCAATAAATAAGTAATCAACATGTAATCGACTGGAAACTGGAACATGTTTAATGCTTAGTCCTCAAATAAACAAAGCATCTGTAGGTACTGAAATATCTCGATCTACTGTCTTTACCAACTCACCAGAATTCAGAAAATAGATAGGTCTGGAAAAAATGCAAAAGGCCACATACCTTGTACCAACTATTTTCAAACATCAACTATATCAGTTGTACATGATTGCACACTATGTGCATGAGGGCCTTTTGTCTAATAAAGTGATAAAAATGATAAACATAGATTAGTCCATCCCAGTTTACTTACATATGCACTTACCACAAATCTTCATTACAAAATTGCAGAGCTTGCATCAACCATCTGGACAGTGTATTAGAGATAAATTATATGAGTAGAACTTACGCAAATCAGGAAATTCTTCTAGATACAGAGGTGAGCGGTGAAACAAATTGAATGGTGCCGAGTAGGTAAACAACTTTGTTGTACCTCCGTCGTTGGTTGACAGAGACGGCCATCCAATCTGCTTGAAACAGTAATGCTACATGGTACACCTCCTCGGCTGCATCAACCACAAATGACAGATTCATCTCCGGTCCTGAAAATATATGTTGGATTACTGCGTGGCCAAAAGTTGAAAGATGCATCCCAAACAGCAGTGGATGATGGATTGGATCGTACCTAGCAGCAGTATAGTTCGATCGTACCTAGTTTTTTCAGATCGATTCCAACATGGATGAATACCTAGCAGCAGTAGAGGATGGACTGAATCGTACGTTGTTTTTCAGATCGATTCCAACATGGATATGATGCGGCTAGAAAGAGCGGCGATCGGGGAAGCTGGATGATGCTGCAGTTGGGAAGGGCGACGAAGGAAAGAACGGAAGGAGAACTATGGGGGTGAGGCCTGATCTGTTTTCAAGAGAAAGATATGAGAGAGGAAGAGAGACGTGAGATATTGAGAGACTATTACCGTGAGAGAGTTATGGGCCTCTTTTTGGGCTTCAAAGACGATGGGCTTTCTAATTTTTTATTTTCAACCGAACTAATCTGGCCAATAGTGTTTTTTACGAAAATTAATCTACACCGTTATAACTTGGTTCCATCTTAGGTGTACGGCTCGTAAATTCTGATTAACATGGGAATTTTTGAGGAGTCACAAATTAGTATAGGTATAGATAGATAGATAGATAGATAGATAGATGTGTATCACCACGATCGAGATTCAACAAAAACAGACCACTCTTCAAGGGTGCATGACCATAAAAGATATTACTCATATAAATAGAACAACCATTATTCTCCAACTTAAATGAATAACCATCTCGCATCAAATAAATCCAGATATAATGTTCATGCTCAACGCTGGCACCAAATAACAATTATTCAGGTCTAAAACTAATCCCGAAGGTAGATGTAGAGGTAGCGTGCCGACGACGATCACATTGACCTTGGAACCATTCCCGACATGCATCGTCACCTCGTCCTTAGTCAATCATCGTTTAATCCGTAACCCCTGTTTCGAGTTACAAATATGCGCAACCGAACCAGTATCAAATACCCAGGCGCTACTACGAGCACTAGTAAGTTACACATCAATAACATGTATATCAAATATACCTTTGTTCACTTTGCCATCCTTCTTATCCGACAAATACTTGGTGCAGTTCCGCTTCCAGTGACCAGTCCCTTTGTAGTAGAAGCACTCAGTTTCAGGCTGGGTCCAGACTTGGGCTTCTCCCCAGGAGTGACAACTTGCTTGCCATTCTTCTTGAAGTTCCCCTTCTTGCCCTTGCCATTTTTCTTGAAACTAGTGGTCTTGTTAACCATCAACACTTGATGCTCCTTCTTGATTTCTACCTCCGCAGCTTTGAGCATAACGAAGATCTCAGGAATTGTCTTATCCATCCCTTGCATATTATAGTTCATCATGAAGGCATTGTAGTTTGGTTGCAGTGATAGAATAACTCTATTAATAACACTATCATCTGGAAGATTAACTCCCAGTTGAGTGAAGTGATTATGATACCCAGACATTTTGATTATGTGTTCACTGACAGAACTGTTCTGCTGCATGTTGCGGCTATAGGATTTTCTGGAGACTTCATATCTCTCAACTTGGGCATTTGCTTGAAATATTAACTTCAATTCTTGGAACATCTCATATGGTCCATGACGTTCAAAACGTCTTTGAAGTCCCGATTCTAATCCGTAAAGCATGGCACACTGAACTATCGAGTAGCCATCAAATTGAGCTTGCTAGACGTTCATAACATCAGCATCTGCTCCTGCAACAGACCTTTCACCTAGCGGTGCAACAAAAACATAATTCTTCTATGCAGCAATGAGGATAATCCTCAAGTTACGGACCCAGTCCGTGTAGTTGCTACCATCATCTTTCATCTTAGCTTTCTCTAGGAACGCATTAATATTCAAGGGAACGGTAGCACGGGCGATTGATCTAAAACATAGATATGCAAAAACTATCAGGTCTAAGTTCATTATAAATTAAGTTCAATTAATCATATTACTTAAGAACTCCCTCTTATATAGACATCCCTCGAGTCATGTCAATGATTACGTGATCCAAATCAACTAAACCATGTCCAATCATCACGTGAGATGGAGTAGTCATCATTGGTGAACATCTCTATGTTGATCATATCTACTTTATGATTCACGTCCGACCTTTCGGTCTCCAGTGTTCCGAGGCCATGTCTGTACATGTGAGGCTCGTCAAGTTTAACCCAAGTATTTTGCATGTGCAAAACAGTCTTGCACCCGTTGTATGTGAACGTAGAGCCTATCACACCCGATCATCACATGGTGTCTCAGCACGATGAACTATCGCAATGGTGCATACTCAGGGAGAACAATTATACCTTGAAATTTTAGTGAGGGATCATCTTATAATGCTATCGCCATACTAAGAAACATAAGATGCATAAAAGATAAACATCACATGCAATCAAAATATGTGACATGATATTGCCACCATCATCTCGTGCCTTTGATCTCCATCTCCAAAGCACCATCATGATCTCCATCATCACTGGCTTGACACCTTGATCTCCATCGTAGCATCGTGGTCGTCTCGCCAACTATTTCCTCTACAACTATCACTAACGCATAGATATAAAGTAAAGCAATTACATGGTGTTTGCATTTCATACAATAAAGGGGCAACCATAAGGCTCCTGCCAGTTGCCGATAACTTTTACAAAACATGATCATCTCATACAATAACATATATCACATCATGTCTTGACCATATCACATCACAACATGCCCTCCAAAAACAAGTTAGGCGTCCTCTACTTTGTTATTGCAAATTTTACGTGGCTACTACGGGCTTCTAGCAAGAACTGTTCTTACCTACGCATCAAAACCACAATGGTGATTTATCAATTTTACTGTTTTAACCTTCAACAAGGATCGGGCGTGGTCAAATTCGATCCAACTAAAGTTGGAGAAACAGACACCCGCCAGCCACCTTCATGCAAAACTAGTTGCATGTCTGTCGGTGGAACCGGTCTCATGAACGTGGTCATGTAAGGTTGGTCCAGGCCACTTCATCCAACAATACCGCCGAATCAAAATATGACATTGGTGGTAAGCAGAGTGATGACTACCTCCCACAACTCTTTGTGTTCTACTTGTGCATATCATCTATGCATAGACCTGGCTCGGATGCCACTGTTGAGAAACATAGCATCCAATTTCACAAAAATTCCAATGCTCACGCAAGATATATCTAGGAGATGCATAGCAATGGGAGGGGGAGAGTGTGTCCACGTACCCTCGTACACCAAAAGCGGAAGCATTTGACAATGCAGTTGATGTAGTTGAACTTCTTCTTATTCCGACCGATCAAGCACCGAACGTACGACACCTCTGAGTTCTGCACATGTTCAGCTCGACGACGTCCCTCGAACTCTTGATCTAGCAAAGTGTCGAGGGAGAGTTCCATCAGCACGATGGTGTGGCGACAGTGATGGTGAAGTGATCCGCGCAAGGCGTCTCCTAAGCACTATGAAGATATGACCAAAGGTGTAATCTATGGAGGGAGGCGCCCCACACGGCTAACAGATTGTTGTTGTGTGTTCTAGGCACCTCGCCCCCTCATATATATATAGGTGGGAGGGACAGGGAGCAGCCAAGGGGGCACCCAACTAGAAGGAATCCTACTTGGGGCCCTAGTCCTATTTTCCCCCAGGCCCCTTACCATAATTTTCGAAGGGGGAAGGAAGGAGGAGGGAGGAGGGAAGGAAGGGGGAGGCCGAATCCCTCCCCTTCCTTTCTCTCTTCCCCTCTTCCCTTCCCCTCCAGGTTCGGCCTATATGGGAGGCGCAGTAATGACCCACAAGTATAGGGGATCTATCATAGTGCTTTCGATAAGTAAGAGTGTCGAACCCAATGAGGAGTAGAAGGAAATGACAAGTGGTTTTCAGCAAGATATTCTCTGCAAGCACTGAAATTATCGATAACAGGTAGTTTTGTGATAGGATAAATCGTAACGGGTAACAAGTAAATGAAGTAACTAAGGTGCAGCAAGGTGGCCCAATCCTTTTTGTAGCAAAGGACAAGCCTGGACAAACTCTTATATAAAGCAAAGCGATCCCGAGGACATATGAGAATGGTTGTCAAGCTAGTTTTCATCATGCTCATATGATTCGCCTTCGTTACTTTGATAGTTTGATACGTGGGTGGACCGGTGCTTGGGTGCTTCCCTTCCTTGGCAAAGCCTCCCAATTATGATTAACCCCCCCTCGCAAGCATCTGCAACTATGAAAGAAGTATTAAGGTAAACCTAACCATAGCATGAAACATATGGATCCAAATCAGCCCCTTACGAGGCAATGCATAAACTAGGGTTTAAGCTTGCATGCCTGCAGGTCGACTCTAGAGGATCCCCGGGTACCGAGCTCGAATTCGCCCTATAGTGAGTCGTATTACAATTCACTGGCCGTCGTAGTCAACGTTCACATAACACCACTAGAGGAGAGACAACATACATCTCATCAAAATATCGAACGAATACCAAATTCACATGATTACTTGTAACAAGACTTCTCCCATGTCCTCAGGAACAAATGTAACTACTCACAAAGCATATTCAT